>NW_018164917.1:35047-35523 GCF_001263595.1 Phalaenopsis equestris
TGTAATTTTTCTGTAATCTCTCTGTATTTTTTAGTAAATTTCGTGCTTCTAATTTCATATATTTATAGGTTTAGGTAGATTACAACTAAATTATAGGCTGTATAACCTCGTACCCTCCCAGTATTTGCGTGCTGCTTAAGGTTAGGTTACTCCCTATGAAATGTTTGCGTGCGTAAGGTTAGGGTATAAACGCGGATATTAGGCAATCACCACCGCTGCGTAACCAAATATTTCTCGATTCTCTTCGCACTCAAAATAATGTAATTCTAGAAAAGAAGAAAAATTTGCATGCATAAGACATATATAATATTTGTATTATACTTGCTGTAATTTTTCTGTAATTTATGTGTATCTTTTAATAAGTTCCACGCTTCTGTTTACAAGAAAATTAATGGCGGGATAGCGGGCTGCTTAAGGGTTGGTTACTCCCCATGAAATATTTGCGTTTTTTGGGGTGGGGTAACACGGCTGGAAAG
>NW_018164917.1:44022-87695 GCF_001263595.1 Phalaenopsis equestris
AGAGGAGAAAGAGGCGGCGGGGGGGAGGAGCGCTGGGGCGGGGGCGCGGGAGGGCGATCCGCGGGATTCGGAGGAAGATTCGGAGGAAGAAATTGCGCACGGGAGATTGGGAGAAAGAAGATCGCGGGACGAGAGCTCGAGGGGCAAAACAAGCTTTTTCACGCTCCGAAGTTGTGCCGCGGGGAGTATATCGCTTTGGGCTTTTCTTCCGCGTTAACTTTATTTTGCCGCGAAGTTTTCAGCCAAACAGTAAATAGTCGCGATTCGGGGCCGCGAAGCCGCAAAAAAGCGGCCCCAAACGGACTCTAAATCTGTGAATCTTAAATCCGTTAAATCTATAGTCTTAGTAAATCTGTATTTAAGCCAAATTGATGGCAGAATTTGAGACCCTAGATCTGAAAATTCACAAATCCGCGAAACTCCTGTATTTTAGTATTTTTGCTGAAGTTAGTAATTCCGGTGATAAATTCTATTAAAAGATGCTACTAAATCACCCTATAGTCTTAGTAAATCTGTATTTAAGCCAAATTGATGGCAGAATTTGAGACCCTAGATCTGAAAATTCACAAATCCGCGAAACTCCTGCATTTTAGTATTTTTGCTGAAGTTAGTAATTCCGGTGATAAATTCTATTAAAAGATGCTACTAAACATCCCTTATATGTAATGATACATCAGATGAGAACCACATATGCAATGTTTAGAATTGACATCAATGCAAATACAAAAATAGAGATTTCATCGTATAACAAAATTGACGTTGGACACTGGGATGCAGAACTCCCGCTGTCCAATGTTTGCGGATTCCACAATTGCGGGAGATGACCGAGCGCCTCATTTATATTTATATTTTTTATTTTCTTTCCTTTATTTTTTTTAGCAAGGTTCCTTTGTTACTTTCTTTTTTGTTCTTACCTATTTTTCTAGTCTCTAATTAGGTATTTGCTATGAGGGAACTTTAATATATGTTGTAGTAGGTTATTTGAGATTTCAGTTTTCACTGAGTTTATGAATTTATGATATTTCTCTCTGAATTTTGATCTTCAGAGAGCTGTAATCTCTTCATTTTTGCAAATGGTATGTCTCTAGCTTGTCTAGGAACATATGGTGGAACCCCCTCCCTGTCAGCATCATGTTGATTTGTCGTTCGCTCGCTGTTTTTAGCTGGGTCGCCGCTGAACCCTATTCTAACTATTGTTTACAACCGAAAAGTGCAGCTTTCTTACTTTCGGGTTGTTGCTCAACCGTCACTCACATCGAGTTTCAATAGCCATTCATCTTCCCACTCCTATTACCCTGTCTAAAATTTTCTAATGCCTTTTTGTGCTCCATCACACCTTTTAGAAATCCTAGAACGGTATCATCTTATATCAGAGCTAATCAAACGTTCATTTGGAGGAACGAGAGGACATGCCCGCCAAGGAGAACCCTCAACGAGGTGCCCAAAAAATTACCATGGGGGAAATGCAGCGAAAAATCCTTTGATTGTAGTTGATGCTTGTTGATTTTGAAAGGAGATAGTATGGAGAAGTCATTCACAACATCAATGGTGACCACCAGATGAAGGAGATGAAGAAATACTTTTCATCAAGTAGTTTCAAGTGACGAAGAGGCGATGCTACTTCGATTCAACATTGAGTATAAGAGGAGAGATGGTGATTTTGGAGTCAAGGTAGACGATCTACTAGATTTCGACGGTTGCATGGACCCAGATGAGTTTATTGAATTGCTCCAGATAGTAGAACGAGTATTAAAGTATAAGGACGTTCTAATTGACAGAAGAGTAAAATTAGCTTATATCACGTTAAAGAAGAGTGTCTCTTTGGTGGGAAAAATTGAAGCGCCTACGTTAGTGTGAGGGAAAAAGTAAAATCACAACCTTATTTTAGATGAGAAGAAAGATGCAGCGCAAGTATCTACCAGTACATTACAAACATTACATGTTATTGAGGCTTCATCACTTACAACAGAGGGAGCTTTCAGTAGAAGCTAATGTCGAGCAACTTATGTTAAAGTACGAGCTAGTGGATCCAGAGAACACTATAGCCCACTATCTTGGAGGATTGAGACCATCATTAGTATTGTGGTTCAATTACAACTTTATTAGATATTAGACAATGTTCGGACCCTAGATCTAAAGGTAGAGAGACAATTTCACAGTATCAGATCTATATTGCCCTTCATATATAGTTCAACCCTAGGATCAAGTAGCAATACACACTGTAGAGCATCATAACTACCTATTTAGAGAAAAAAAATCAGTTTAGAGTGAAGAGAAGGTGGATAACTCCAACATGCTAAATCCATAGCAAGGAAGTGTTTTAAGTGCCATAATTTTAGGCACATTGTGTCTGATTGTCCAAAAAGAATGGTAGTTTCTTTCACTGAGTAGGGTGTATGGGAGGAGGTAGAGGGTGAAGACAGAGGAGGAGAATAGAGAAGAGTATCAACTACCTGCCATTGAGTTCAGACTGAGCCTATGAGAGAGCAACAGTGGCTCCGCCATAATACTTTTTGTACCCTTTATATAATGTAGGGGACTACATGCAACCTCGTTATGGATGGAGGTAATTGTGAAAATGTGGCGTTCACATAGCTGGTGGACAAATTGAGTCTCACTGCTCGGAAACATTCTCAACCATTTTTCCCGACTTGGTTGAAGAAGGGGAGTAAGATTAATGTTGACAAATGATGCCTTGTGGAGTTTTCTATTGGAGACAAGTTGCAAAATTAGTTTTGGTGTGATGTCACATTCTTTTAATTCAATCATGGCAATATGACAAAGTTACAGTTCATTGTGACTGCGAAAACACCTATACACTTATTGATGATGAGAAGCATATTATACTTCGGTTGTTGAGTAGTTATTCATGATGGGTACTCTAATATATACAAGAACTTTAGGGGCCTATGGCACATTTCTAAAGACTATGAGAGAGGTACCAATGAAATTAGCTTTGATGATGTTAGAAGATAATGCCATGGAAGAGACGATATATGAGGTAGTGCGATTCTCATTAGTGGAGTTTCAGGATCTTCTGACTCTCAATTTACCTCCTAGGTTGCCACTATTGAGAGCAGTACAACATGTCATCACTTAAGATAGAAATGCAATATTTCTTAGCAATTTGCGGAAGGCTCTATTGAATAAGCTGGGTGCTAAGTTCCATTTAGTTTAAGAGGTGCATCCACCTCAGATGGTTAGATGGAAGGGTGTTGGTTTTATTTTTTGTGTTCGAAAAAATTTTGATTTTGAAAATAAAACTGAACAGATCTCGAATATTTGATTGTTTAAATAATCAGACATGACATTATAAGTAATATATAATCTTGAAGGACGAGAATATCACTATAATGTGTTCATTTATTTAAACTGTGAAATTTAAGATATTTGCTTGGTTTGCAAAAATATCAACAGATCGTTCCTCTATCTAATGTGAAGATTAGATAATGTTTAGATTATCTGTTTTACTAATTTTTTATAGGTGCAAATCTCTATAGTTAATTATATCTTAAGCGATCAAATTACTTAAGAAAATTCTTGATTAAGAGTGGGGTTATATTTTTAAAAATTTAAAGTTTAGTTTTCAAAATTTATTATAGGAAAAACAATTGTGAAAGACTCAATGTGGAACAATTATTTCTGGAACCCAAAAAAATGAAAAATAATAGATATTAAAGATACCGAAGAAACCTCAGTGACATCTCAACTATCCTATGATATTAGTTTACATTTTTGAAAGATCGATTATTTGTTGTTTCAATCTTGTCATTTTATTTAGAAATTTAGGACTGATATCCCACGATATAAGATCGTGAGGGAGCCTAGGAAGGTGAGAATTTACATCATGCTAGATGAACAATCTCAGAATCTTAAGACCAAAAGTGATGTTCACCGAAGAAAGTGAAACCCCAAAACCAGTCTGAAAAAAAAAATATAGAAACAAATATGCATAATGAACTTATAACCCTGTCTTGAAAGAGCTACCATCTAAATCACTTGAAAACGTTTTTTAAAATCGTGAAGGCAGGTCTCAATGAATGTAGAATTGGGAAGGTTATTATTTATTAAGAATTGTAGGTTTAACAACTTGATTTTAATGATCAAGATGCCTAAGTATGTATGACATGCAAAATGTTCTAAGACTAATGCGAGTTTATTTTTGCAATTTAAAATTAAAGATTTGCTCACCGCAGTCATATGTATTTTATTATTTTGGATTAATTCTTAGTATCAAGTGATTAATAACAAGCTGTGAATAGGAGGAATACACGTCTTTAATGGTGAATGTGCATAAGCTTTGTTTAAAAGTCCAATTGGTATGCAGAGGCAAAACCCACTTTGTGAGGTAATGGCTCTCACGGGTTAAATCACTCCTTTCCATGCAATGAATGAGAGCCTGAAGACAAGGAAAAAAACCAATATGCAATGAATATACCTATGGTGATCTTTTCGTGGCTATTCCTAAATCATAAAATGATTCCTACTCTTGTTTTATTTAATTATCAATTTTATTATTTAAAATGCATGATTTCCTAGGGTGTGAATGCAATGTGTTAATGCAATTTTTTGTTTGGTTATTATTGTTTAAATTGTCTGATTTGAGTTTGGTTTTGATTCTTTTTAATAAAGAAAAGATTTTTTTTGTTAAGTAAGTTTGAATTATCTTAAGGCTTTTATTAGCTGTTTTGGTTGAATTTAAGTGCTTTATAAGACCCTCAGAGGTTTCATTGGGTTGTAAAAACTTAAACTGCAAATGATCTCCTCGATTCTCCGGTTGTTCTAATATTCACTGGAAATCTTTTTGAGCTATTATCCGTATTTGATGAGTTAATTATTTAAATTTTAAGATTTGCTTGATGAAGGTTATTTATGAATATTTTGGTTTTTCTCTACTTCTCTAATTCATAGGTAAAAATCTTAATTATTTTGAAATCCTTTTTAAAGTTTTAGTTCATAAAGGTATAATTGTAAGTTCGATGTTTTGAGTTAAAACCATCTTTGTCTTGATTTGAGAGTTATTTATCATGTTAAGTTTTGTCTCATTATGTGGTTTGAACTAGTTGGTTGAAACTTCAAATATTAATGATTTTGTTTGTTAAGTTTTGATAGAGAAAATGATATGTTCACAATATTGGGAAATTTACAAATGTTCTTTTAAATGCCTTTAATAATTTCAATTTTATTAAGTATTTGTTGTTTTTTTTATTAATGATTATTTGAATTTAAATCTTATAAAATTTAAACTTCAAATATTTAAATTAAGGGTTTAAATCTAGGAAAAAAGATTTTAATGGAAGAGTCAAGAGGTTTTGGATAGATCTCATTGACGTTGAGTTTGACGTCATTTGTTTTATCCATTTATGGGTAGCTTTTGCTATCATCCAATGCCTCGACCACGATTGGGTTTTTCTCGCAAACGCGCACAAAAAATTTATATGAGAATTCAATTAAATATAGGATTAACAAAAGTATATGCGACATCCAAAAACTAAGATGATAAATTTAACACATGCAAATTTAAGTGTTAGGTATGTAGACACATAAATGTTACACGGTGGATTTGTAAGCTTGTGTATTTGACTGTGAAGCATGTGAATTCATAAGAACTACACGGTATGTTTGTAAATCTATAAGTTTTCAACAAATTCAAGCAGATTTTGAGAGAATTTTAAGAGATAATTATGTCGAATTTGGACAAATATTATGTGAGCTTCAACTAGTACTTGAGGGTTGAAATCACATTAGCTTTCAGCAAATGTATGCTGGTTTAAAGGCTTGCTTGGGGGTTGTTTAGGTGCTGAAACACTGCAGGTTTCGATTGAATTTGGGACTGTTTAGGAGCAAGTTTGGAGCTGGTTTAGAACAGGAATTCAACATATTTGGAGAGCGATTTCAGCAAGGTTTAGTGGTTATTTGATAGCAGAATTTGAGAAGGATTTGGAGAGAGTTTAAGGCTATTTTGTTGCAGGATTTGCAAAGGCAAGGTTATCCGACTCAACTCAACTAGATAGACTTACATGCATACCACTTAATTCTTATGTTTTTACATATCTAGCACCTAAATTTTGCTGTTCGCATTTATACCATCCCAGTTACACCTTTTCGTACATAAGGTGATGTGTTTGTGAAAATTGAAGCTTTGGTGCTAGATATGTAGAAACAAAGGCTGCGCGTAGGTAACAAGTTATGTATCCCTGAATATCAGTCGAATACCCAATTAAAAGTTTGTAGAAACAACAAACCTGCTGGTAGCAACAAAGCTGCAATAATGATAATTTGGAAGATGAAATATGCGTAATCGGAATAATTGGTATATTTGTAAATCTTCCTAAATAATCTCATCCTTGTGTTCAGTTCCTCAATAATGATTTCCGAATTCTACAATTGATCTTGAAGATATTTATCAGCCGACATAATCCAAACTTGAATTTGGTTACTTACAAGAAGTAAAAAAGTTTGAAGTTTTGTAACCAATATTGTATAAATATGAAATTAATATTAAGATAATATAATGAGAAAAATGTATTATGCGCCACGAGAACTATATTCAAATCAACCGGAACTTACATCCAGTCTGCACATACTGAAAATTCAAGAGATTTATGATGCAATTCTTATGCCACCTCCGCTGAGTAAACCAAGATTTCCAAAACAATGGCTTCTTTGTAATTCTTCATGCCAAGGGTTTTATTAGGCCCAAAAGAATTAATAAGCGCAGAAAAATGATTTAAATTAATATATTGTTTTAGAATATTTGTAGATCTGCTTCAATTTTTTTATTGAATTATTGGGATCAGCTTTAATACAAATTAGATGTTACAATTATTAGGTCTTATTCAAATTTGAAATCAAATGAGCTTAGTTTAACCTTGTAACCTCATCTCTGTAACATATCACTCTATTCTCATGCATTTAAATTATATATGGTTCACCTGGTAAAATGGCAGGCCATCAAAGTAGAATTTAGTGAATCCTTCCCAGCTTTATTAAATTTTGAGAAGATTAAAAACTGAACAATGTTAAATCCTAGTAATGTTGGTATTTAAAATCCCAAATATTTGCTTGTTGGAACAGAAGCTAAATCCTGCTAAAAAGATAAAATGACAACTTTAAATTCTACAAGTGTCTCAATCCAATTTCACCTTTGCTTTGCCTTAAATCCAGGGTTATATAAATTCAATTGAGAGAAGTTTAAGAGCTACAGGTAATGGGAGGAAATAAGAGAATCACCTCTTTTCAATGGTTTTGGGTAGGAGCAACAAAACAGAGAAGAAATATGGGAGTTTGGTGCTCTGTGTGCCGTGCTGTAGCTCGTTGCTTCCTAACTGGTTCCGATTGTGAAAATAGATCACAAGAAGAAGGAAAATTTTCTTGCGAATCAAGATCCGTGAGTGATCGGTCGGAAGAGAAACTCTTGCAGCTTAGATGATCGGATGAGGAAGATGACCCTTCTTGCACTTGGATGGAAGAAGGCTGAAGAGCTCAAATGATTGGGGGAAGAAGAGACCCCTTTCAGGTTAGAAGATCGAAGAAGGTAGGAGATCTCCATGACTCAGACGATGGAAGGAAGAAGAAGCTCCTCGCATGCGACTTGAAGAACGGAAAAGAAGCTCGCGAAGGTGGCCAACCGAAATGAATTGGGATCTCCTTAGGGGGCATCGACCGAAAATGACTATTTATAGCCATAGAAAGAGTTGGGCTGATGATGTGGCGATGAGTTGGCAATGAACTAGCGCCAAGTTGGCAGTCAAACCAGTCAACCAATCAAATGCTACCACCTCAGCGTGTCAAACCTGATGGGCTCCTAGGTGAAGAGAAAAATGAAACATTAATTAATTGATTCTATTAAATTTGGGAAGAGATTTTCATTTAAAATTTTATTTAAAATTTTAATTTATTTTTATCATTCTATTTTTTTAATAAAATCAGATCATGTTATTATTAGTTATTATTTTGTTTTAATTTTATTTTAAATTTGTATTGATTGATTTATGTTGTTTTTTAATTTTAAGTTATTTTAGAATTTGGATTAATTATATTATAATTTTATTTTATTTATTGTTTCAAATTTATATCTAAATATTTATTTAAAATTGTTAAAATTGTTTTCTTGAGAATTTATTTAGATTTTTTTAAGCTTAAAATTCTTTTATTATTATTATTATTCTCATTTTTAGTATTTTTATTTAATTACAAATTAGTTGAAGATTCAATTTTAATTATGTTTAATTAGAAATTTAACTAGGATTATATGTTTGTTTGATTTTCTTTATTAATTTAAATTTAAATTTAAAATTTCTTGATATTGATTCATATGTTTATTTCGAACTTGACATGAATTAAGAGCAAACATTAAGCCTGATTGAGAGGGTCCTTTAACGTCAGAAGACACTTGAAGCATGAAGTCAAGTCTCTAAGCTTAAAAGGTTGCTTAGGGCATTTTAATCCTAAAGGAATTCAACTCGAGCTTCAATAATTTGACCTTAATCAACTCAACAAAAGGTTGAGGATTCAAAGTCAAATAAATGAAATTACAAGGAGTCAAGAAATTATTCAAATTCTAATTGGTGTGGATCCCAACACTACTAGGTAGGTCCTAGGTTTTAGAGAGAGAAAGAGCCGGATCATAAAAATGAAGTCAACAGAGGGGTGCACCTCAGCTTTGGAAGTCTCCTTATGAGCTTTATGAGAAAGAACCCCTAACAATGTATCCAGGTCATTCTAAGGAAGAAGAATCAACCTCTTTTTTCTGGGAGAGTGACACGGGATGGAGGACACAAAACTCCCTTAGTCTGTTGTTCGTGGATTCCGTGATTGCTGAAGGCAACAAAGTGTCTCTTTTATTTTTTTTATTTTTTATTTTCTTTCCTTTATTTCTTTAACAAGTTTCTTTTTTTATTTCTTCCTTTTTGGTTCTAACATTTTTCTCTAGTTTCTAATTAGGTATTTGTTATGAGGGGACTTATATATGTTGTAGTAGGTTGTTTGGGATTTCAGTTTTTACTGAGTTTATTAGTTTGAGAGATTTCTCTCTGAATTTTGCTTTTATGAGTGTAGTAATCTCTTCTTTATTGCAAGTAATGCGTCTGTAGCCTGCCTAGGAAAATGTGGTAGAACCGTGGAATCCCTCGCCGCCCGCACTTTTTCGATTCGTCCTTCATTTGTTGTTTTCAGCTGGGCCACCCTGAACCTTGCTCTACCTTCTGTTTCTAGCTAGAAAGTGCTGCTTTCTTACTTCCAGGTTGCTGTCCAGCTGTCGCTTATGCGAAGCTTCAGCCGCCATCGACCCTCTCATTCCTGTTATCCCATCTACAATTTCCCTATTTTCTTTTGGTGCTCCATCATATCTTTTAGGAACCCTAGAACAATATAAAAAATGATTTAAGTATAACAAGTATAATTTCCTCCAAAAAAAATTACCCAAGAACTTGAAAACAAAGGCAAGACGTAATGCTAATGAAATCACAGGCATCACTAGATAGAGTGAAGGACAGACTATAAAATCTCGAAAGGCACATGACCGCATGATTCTCAAGGGCAGTTGTATAAATAAATTATCTCAAAGGCACAACATATCCCACAAAAAAAATTGAAGGCACAGGGATGCAAAAAAGCTACTTGTTGAGCCTCATATATATAATTTAACCTCATTATTGGCCATTTGACAAAAGAGAGTCTCTTGACAATGAACTGTGAAAGTAAAGCCGCAAAAATCGTTAAAATATTTTTCCAATTTCTCAAACGTCCATTGACTCCATTAAGTTTTAACTGAAATCCAATCTTGAAGAAGCGGAGATCAATATCTCACCATTTTATAATAATAGAAGAAAATAACATGCCTCTAGCAAACAAAAGAAGAAACAACCCATAGGAAAATCACCCATGAAGTCACATGAATAATTGAAGAACTATAATATGCTAATAAGAAGATACAATAGGCAAGAAGCAAGTAGAAAATATTGCTACGCTCATTGGGCCGGTGCCTTGAGGCGTGCCTCTAATCGAGGCATAGTAGCGTATCGAAACTTAAGCCTCACTGAAGAGGACGGGACTTATGACTTTTTGCGAAGTAACGTACGACTCAATGCACAATGCCTCAAGGCATTTGAGGCTGTGCTTCATTTTCTTAATTAAATTAAATTGTATATTCACATTATTAATATACTTAATCTAATATGATGTCTCATACAATACACAACCATCCGTGCACAAAACACAACAACCATCGTGTGCTTGATTTAGGGTTTGTTCTTTGTCGAATGTTGTCTCAAGACATTCAAGCATTGCGGTTTCCACTTTGCCACTTCGTGTCATTGTTGAGCGTCCTCCCGAGCCGCTCGAGTGTTGCAGCTTCCACTTCCCCACTTTATGTCTTTGTTGATCATCATTGCAAGCCCGTTCGAGCATCGCAAATTCAGCTTCTTCTCTCTATTGAGCGTAAATCTCCCATGACATTATTATAAATTAGCCATAAAAATAATAACCCCCACAGGAAGGCTTGCAATACAACTATGAGAAGTTACCCTTCTATTAATTAAAGCTAGAAAGTTGGTATTTGATTGCATTGCTAATATTAAGTTGATAAAAAAAAGAACCTACAAAAGTTATGATTTCTTTGATAGAGTTTTAGCACTTTTTATACTTGATGTGCTGATAAAAAAATTTCATATCTTCTTTAGCCTTTAATAACCCAACACATTTGTCGCGTGCTCTAACTTGTACCGTATTGTTTGGAAATAAAGTGAAGAATCCTAATGAGTAGGGTTTGAACACTCACCGTGCTTGAGAAAAAAATATCAAGCATATTGATCTCTTTTCCTTGGCCATTTATCTTTCTAGGATTTAGCTGAGTTGAGATCTTTCGGAATTCACAAAGCTTTAAGTAGAAGATTTTTCTTAAGGGGGAGGACTCTCATGATGTTGAATATATTTTGTTGTTTGTGTTTTGTGAAGGAAAATAGCTATTTCTCTCAGTTTTTCAATTAAAAATATGTTACATATATATATATATATATATATATAATCTTTTTAGTTTAGGAATATCTCTAACAGAGAAAAGTTCCTGCATTTAGATCTCCTTTAATTGGGGTACTTAATATAGAAAATATATTTATTAGATCTCCTATGAACAAGCTATTTATAATCAAGCTTCATAATGTACAACCATTAGATTTATTACTTTCCATAACACTCCTCAAGTTGGAGCATAGATATTTATCTTGCTCAGCTTGTTATAAATATAAGTGACCCTAGTTCCATTAAATGCCTTTTTGAAGATGTCTTGTAATTGTTCCTCAGTCTTTACGTCAGCCGTAGAATCTTTTCAGGAGTAAAATTTCGTGGAATCTTTTCAGGAACAAAATGACAATTTATCTCAACATGCGTAGTTCGTTCATGGAAGACAATGTTTGAAGCAATATGAAATGCAGTTTGGTTATCACACCACGTCTTTGCTGGAACTGTCATCTTAAAACTCATTTTAGTCAAAAATTGAGAGATTTACATCAATTCACTTGAAGCTTGTGCTATTACTCGATACTTAGATTTTGTAGTGGACCATAACACCACATTCTATTTCTTACTCTTTCATGAGATCAAATTATCACCAACAAAAATACAATATCCAGTAATGGTCTTCCGATTGATCATGGAACTTGTATAATTTGCATCACATAAACATTTAATATTTCTATGCCCATGATTCTGATATATAATATCCTATCCAGGTGCTCTTTGGGCATAACTTGTATCTGTTCCAAAGTCGGCTAATAATGATGGACTGTGAGGGAAGATATGAACTGACTTATATTCTTAATTGAATAAACAATATCAGAGCGAGTCACTGTGAGATAGTTAATTTTCTCACTAACTTCCTCCATCATTCAGGATCATTAAAAGGCTCCATTCTTGATAAGCCGCTGATTAGAAAATATTAGAGTACTGTATGGTTTGGCTTCTGAGTTCTCAGTTTCTGCTAACAAATCTAAATCATATTTCCGTTGAGAGAGAAAGATGCCTTTCTTGCTTATTGATACCTCAATCCCAATAAATATTTTAAGAAACTCAAATTTGTATTGTTGAACTGATTTTGAAGAAATACTTACAATTATAAAATTCTCTACACATCACTTTCAATAATAATTGTATCATCAATATAAACCACCAATAGAATGGTCTCAGAAGTAGATTTCTTGTAATGTGATCACTTTTACTTTTCTACTTCCCAAACTCCTCTACTGCTTGGCCAAAATTTTTAAACCATGTTCGAGGATTTTACTTCAATCCATATAATTACTTCCGAAGACGACATACTTTTCTAGACTCCCCTTGAGCAACAAACCCAGGAGGTTGCTCTATGTATTCCTCTTCTAAAAAATCTCCATATAGAAAGACATTCTTCATATCAAGCTGATGCAGGGGCCAATTATTCATTACGACCAATGAAAAAAATAGGCGAATCGAAGTCAACTTAGCTACTGGAGAGGGCATGTCCAAGTAGTCAATCCTATAAGTTTGAGCATAAACTTTAGGAACCAATCGAGTTTTGAGGCGAGCTACAAATTCATCAGAATAAAACTTAGGTGCAAAATCTCATTTACAATCAACAAGCTTCTAGTTAGAAGATAGTTCAACTGATTGCCAAGTTCCATTTTCAATGCTATTCATCAAGCATCACTATCCGCCACCTAGAATAAGATAGGGCTTGCTGAACAGAACTTGGGATCTCAACGGAGTGAGAGAAGCAATAAAAGGGCAGGAAGTAGAAGATAATTGGTTATAGTTAATATACGAGGAAATGAGATAGGTGCATTGACATTTACCTCTTTGAAGTGTAATAGATAAATCAATTTCACTAGGTGGAGGATCTGCCGAAGAAGATGATACTGACGCCGAACTAGGATGAGAGGGACAAGCTCTTCTAGAGTAAATATTGGTGATGGGTGGTCTAGGCTGAGTCCGGTGATAGAGATGGAGCTGGATCAAAATTTAAACTGATGATGTGATATATTAGAAATAACTCATAATAATCTTGTGAGGATTTATTCAACAATAATTCATGAAAGAGCGGATTTGTTCATGAAATGTGACATCAGTGGAAATCATGTATCTTTTTAAGAGGGGGAAAACATCTATATCTTTTTTGCAAATGAGAGAATCATAGAAAAAGATGCCATAATAATTTAGGGTTCATTTTAGAAACTTCTGACACGTTCTCTTCATATGATCTAGTTCATGGCTCTAATAGCAAACTATCCTTGAGCTTTGATTTTCAGAATTCGGAGTTCCACTTCTATTATTGCCTTAGATTGAGGTTTACTAATGTATGTATTTTTTGGGCTAGTGAGAGCACTAAGTTGCTGTACGGATGCAGCTTGATAACTTGAAATAGTACGCAACACTCTAGTATAGACTTCCCTCAGACTAGTAACTCCATGGATACATAGGATCTATGATTTGCACCTTCATACTGAGTTAAGGCTAGCTAGAAAAGTCATCATAGCCATTTGTTCTCTTTGAGCTAGTCAAATCAGTACTGAAGGGTAATTGTGCATTCAATTCTTCATAAACTTATTTAAAGCACATGCGATAAGTGTTAAGTAATTGATCGTGTTGTTCAGCGCTATAGAACTTCTTGCATATGTTAAAAATTCAAAAAAATATTTTCTTTTAGAAAACAGAAATGCCAATTCCTCTATCGTTTCTTTAGCATATTGACAATAAGTTATATGACTTGATTGATTAGGTTCGATAGAATTCCATACTTGTATCAAGAGCTGGGCATCAATTCTTATCCACTCATAATAATTCAGATCAATATTAGCCGTGTATTATAAATGAGGCCGACCCTCTTAAGAAATATTCTCAAATTGAGTCTCATAGTTTTATTCAAATAAAAATAATTGACATCTTTTAACTTTTTATTAATAATTTTAACCACTATTGAAACTAAACCTGCCACATGTTTTTGTTCACCAACCATGATTACCGCCAAATATTCAAAGAGATTAAATCAACTAATCCCAATGATGCTGTGCTGTTTGTCGAAATAGGAAATGGAACATAACTAATTCTGTATGCTATGATTCCTTCGTCTATTTCGGGTAAACCAATAAGTCGAACTGCTTTCGGATGGACTTCTCAATGTGACGACATAGATGAGACGAACGGTAACGAGCCATAGAAGACAAATGACTTGACAAAGAGTTCGACGATCGTGAAAGAAATGAACACGACAAACAATGTTGTTGGAGAGGACTACTAGCGATGGACGACAACACTTAAGCTGCGACTGATGTCGCGGCATGAAGCCAAACCATATTTGGGGAAGTAATGAACGTTGGAGTTGGTTGCAGGATGGTGCGGGCACGACAAATTCCCATTATTCATCGAATGATTCGTCTTCGACGTACAGACAAACAATTCAAATGACGCAAACAAAGCCACACTTATGTTTGGGGAATGGAGCCAAATTGAGGAGCAATCTATCAGTGACAAGCCGTGCATGGCTCTGAGACCATGTGAAGGAAAACATCTCTCTCACATTTTTCAAATTAGAGCATATTTTACATATTTATGTACACTCTAATCTCAATAGTTTAGAAATATCTCTATTAGATGAAAGATTGCGCGAATAGATCTCCTCTAATTAGGTTACATGATATATAAAATACATTTCTTTGATTTCTTATAATCAAGCTACCTCTAATCAAGCTTCCTAAGATACAACCATTAGATGGATTACTTTGCATAACATGTTTCAAAGCATTGATGTTTTTAGCAATGGATAAATGTGTCTATTCTATCTTGTATCTTTCAAAGCATTTCTTTACATTTTTAAGTTGCAAAAGCCAATTATAGGATAACTGAAGATAGAGAAATTCCAGTCATTCAACATAATTTCATCAAAACCTACATGTAATAATTCTTATAAATGAATTGTGCAAGGGATGAGTAGGATTATTTTTCCCACTAAGGGTGAATGAAGGAAGAGAAAATTCTGCAAACTGTATAATAAGAGTGAGGAATGTAGTCCAACCTAGGGTTGTGCAAACGGTCTCGGATAAATTGAAAATGTTATCAGACTGATTAAATCAAACCAAATAATAGATAAAACCAAAATGATCAAATAAGATATATAATCAAACCAAACCGAACCAAAATATATTTTGGTTTATTCGGTTCACTTTTGATTTAGCCGCACTGGGAAATCGTAATGAAGAAATATGCATTCAGTTACTTCAGATTAATTGGTTGATGAATTTTTAAACCAACTAGTTAGTGGGTTTACTTTAACCGTAATATAAATTGGTTTTTCAGGTTTAACCAAATTATTATTTTCCAAACCAATAACCGAAATCCAATTAATTCATGAATTGGAACAAAAAATCGAACCGTGATTTTATCGACTGAATCAAAGCAACCAAATATGTTTGTTTTGATTTGATTTTTTTTTTAAAACCAATTAATGCTCATCCCTAGTCCATCCAACTCAAACTAATGAATGATTTATCTAAAAAATAAAATAGTTTGTTAGATATTGAACCAAATAATAGATATTCCTTTATTAGAAAGCTCAAAAAGAGAAGTATTGAAAATACAATCATTAAAGTCAATCAAATTATTGTGGAGGCTAAGTTTTCCCTCAAAAATTTCATAGGTTTACATGATGCAATTAAAGTCACCCAATAATATCCATGGTTTGGTGGCTTGAGTAGCCAAGTTAGTAATGCTTGTCAATCAAATTATTGTGGAGGCTAAGTTTTCCCTAAAAAATTTCATAGGTTTACATGATGCAATTAATGTCACCCAATAATATCCAAGGTTTGGTGGCTTGAGTAGCCAAGTTAGTAATGCTTCGCATAGAGCTTTTCTTTGAATCACACCATTCTGAACATAGAAAAAGGTGATATAGATTTGAAAGAGGAAGAATAAATGAGGAACCCCACCCTGGTATAAATTTCGGGTGGATATACCAGGGTGGATAGTAGGGCAGTGAAGCTGGCTTTCTTAATGATCAATATTCTACTACTAAAGCTAAGGTTGAAATTATGATAGTCACTTTCATTATGAAAGAGCATAAAGCTGTGATGTACAAAAGAATCAATAAAATCATGATCGATTTGGTCTCAAGCAGACCAATGATATCAATATGATTGTCTTGAAGAAAAATTCTAGAATTAGAGATGCACATATTCTCATTCAAACCTCTAACCTTCCAAATAACATTTGTGGGAAACATCATGTGGAAACTTCTTGCAATGAGAAGAGGGATATTATGTCTAGCCATTCTACCTTTAGAGTGGCCTAGTAAGGGGTCAAGAAGAGCTTCCACTTAAGTGGACGTTTGGAGGTAGCATAGGTTGAGAGAAGAGAAGGTTGGCTAAGTTGGAGAGTTAGCAGGGGTTAACATCAACTTGAGTAGAGGAAGCACCAAGTGTAATTGCCATTAAAGGTAGTGGAAGGAGGGGAAAAGTTAGTCTGCTCACTTGTAGAAGGGGACGAAGAGGGATGGTTAAGTTCAGCCCTGATTTTGTCTTTAAATGTGTTTTGTGCTTTGCTTTGGACTTGGCAGATAGGATGTCAAAATCAGCTAGTACTTTTTCTTATATTAGATTGAGAGGTTGGCGGTTGAGCAATTGATGCAGGGGCAGACCCAAGTATATGCTCAGTTTGGATATTTTCTATATTAATGGCGGGCAATTTTATCATCTGTCCCGCTTGAAAAAACATATTTCCATCTGGCCATCTCCCAGCTCACAGCCCGCATCTGGGGCACTACTACATCCCGATTTTCCTCACTCTGCACCCAACAGAATGTCGACCGACAAACGCAAAATGCCACGACTCATGGAGTGAATGATAGCCACAACATGCCAACTTTGAGCTTTCTTCCATGCTTTCTCCATTGCTGTTCTTACCATACTGATCATTTACCTTTTTTTTAAATCAGAATTGATTAGCTTCAACTCCTTACTCTCTTCCCTGATTTTTCATAAACATTCACAAACAAATTATTATTTTTCATTTGTTAGATTTTCTTCCGGTATTACCAAAGTGTCATAAGAAGTCACTGTTGTTGGTTGCTGCAATAGCAGGTAGTGACTTGCATATTTAATTTGAAAAAAATTGTTTAAAATGCGACTAATTTTTTAATTTTACAATTCTATGCTCATTTTTATGCCTTTCTATCGTATTTATACACATGAATGTTTAATAATGTAATTTGATTGTCTACCTATATTGTTGTATTTATATTATATACTGTAGATATTGAGATTTTTTTGGGGGAAATTGTACATAATTTTGCAAGAAAATTTCTAGACACTTCATTTTATCTTTTTTTTTATTATTTAAGAAATTAATTATTCTTTCTTTAAATCTAATTATATCATTTAATAGTTCAGTTGTATTGAATAGTGACGAGTAATAAATAAAATTAATGATCTAGATAATAAAGTTAACCCAATCTTATAAAATATGTTAATATATTTGGATAGAAATAATTCTGTTGCATTTATCTTCTAAGTTATGGATATTAATATTTTTTTCTAAGAAAATTTACATAATTTTGCAAATACTAAGAAAATTTTTGGTCATTTCATTGTTAAATTTTTTACCATGATGCCTGTATTTGTGAAACTTTAATGATTAAATTATTTTTATTTTCAAATTTAATTATATTAGTAGTTTAATTATATTAAAGAATTATATGGCATAAAATTATTTATCTTTAAATTAATAACCCATCCTATATAAAATATATGAATATGTATGATAGTTTTCAATTTATTTTTGCATTGCGTGGAGCCATTCATATTTCTTAAGGCACGTTTAATTTAGGGCTTATAGTGTTTCTCTTCCATTTTACTAAATCTTTTTTCTACTTTATGCATACTCTGAAGAGTAAGCCTCTCCACATGTTTTTTACTCGAGCAGATGAATAAATGATCCGACATAAAATGAAAATTATTTTTTTATTATGCACAATATACATCCAATTTATCTCTGCTACCAAATTTAACCTAAATCACAATAGAATTGCAAATACTATTGCTGAAATTCAAATAAGTTACAACAAATACTCTTCAAAACAGGAACGATAACAAACATAAAGGATACTTTAGGGCGAAGGCAAAGGGGCCGGAGGGCGCTCGACAATAGGTAGGGTTTGGATGGGGAGGTTGTTGATAGGGCAGGAGGGGGGAAGTGGGGATTTGGTAGCCGTCGAAAGGCACAATTGAAGGTTGGAGATGGCTGGTTGAAAGATTGATCAATTGGCATCTGCAGTTGGGAGGATTGGAGAGGGTTGCCACAGCAGGTGGGTTGGTTGGAGGTCACGACAGTAAGCAGGGAGAGGCGGTGGGGTGCGTAGGTCGATGTTAGATCGAAGGTAGGTATTAGCAATAAGGATGATTGGAAAGATATTTAAGGGGGGGGGGGGGGGAAGAACATCCCTGGACAGGAAAACAACTACCGTCGACAAGATGGACAGAAATCTCAAAAGCCAAAAACTAACCCTAAACAAAGGAAATAACAAATGTATAGTAGTAGATAACTAGCACTTGGGCGACAACCGGTTGACCTCTTTGACTCCCTCCCTGAACTGATCCAACATTCCTAGTTGGAGAGCACTTGGGCGACAACCGGTTGACCTCTTTGCCTCCCTCCCTGAACTGATCCAACATTCCTAGTTGGATCAGCCACCGATTCAACAGAGTCCCGCGTCAGTCTCTCAGGGTTGTGGGAGCTTCGATCTCCTTCATCGAATCATCTAGCTGTCCGTTGACCGTGACAGAGTTTACTGTAATCTCTCGGGGTTGCCTGGATCTCACTGGCGATTGCATCTTTTCCCTAAGCACTTGAGAATTTTCCCCTATTGCGAGCAAACATCCATAACGACCAAGTCTTCTTGGAGCTCACTATTGTCCTAAATTCAGTCTGTGTGTCACACATATGCTGCTGAAACCTCCCAAAGTAACTCAGAATCGTTTTAACCTGATTTGAAGTATGGGTAAGCTGAACCTCCTCAAATGGTGGTGGTCATGACGATAAGTTATTGATCGAGATGTCCTAAAATGCTCTATGTCGTGACTGTCCCATGTCTTGAAGTGGCACCCTAGTCCTCTCTTCTCTGTCGTCACTACAACTGGTCCCACGGATGTTGCTCTGCTGGCAAGCACCTTTGATCTCGGGCTTCTCATAAGGGAGAAGGACGATGTGCTCCCCCTCCTTAGTGAAGTAGGTGTTTCTTAATCTGTCGTGCTGAGTTCTAGGGCTAAATTGTTACGGTCTACCCAAGAAAAGGTGGCAGACATCCGTGGGCACCATGTCGCACCACACCTGATCCTGTAGCTAACTTCCAATTAAAAACATTACTAGACACCTAAAGGTGAATGCCAACCTTATTCTTCTTTTTCAGCCACATCAGAGAATATGCTTGGGAATGCCTTCGAGTCATGAGACACAATTTCTTCACCATCTGTGTAGACGCAACGTTCTTGTTACTCCATTGATAATGAAACTACATACCTTGCTGTTAACAGTGCAACATGTCGCGGATCCCTCATATCTCCAGCATGTAGGACCAGTCAAACCACAAGTTCCTCTCCCTCATTTGATGGGAGATGATACAACCCACCCTGTTTTTTAACTGTCAACTTATTGCTAACCTTCTTCACTGTGTTCTGCTCGGTATAAGATGCAACTCGACTCATAGGGCAGTTGGAGGCGAAGTGCTCATATCCATGGCATCTGAAGCATTTTCCGATCGGGACTGTAGTAGGCATGCTATTCTTCTCAGGCTTCTTCTCACTCGGGATGACTCTGTCATTATTTGAACTAGTTTTCTCAACTTCCCGAGGTGTGCTCTTGTTGATGTCTTCAATTATGGATGACTGCCTGAATGGTGGTGGTTGTCTGTTTTGTTTCTGCTGTCTCTCCACCTTCTGATTTAAGGTCTGGACATCTCACAGTGACCAATAAGATTGCAGCCACGCAACGTTGTTGATAGGGAGCTTCAAACCCTAGATATGAGTTATGGAATGCTCTTCTGGCTCGACCAACTCACACTTCTTCTATAACTGGTCGAACTGTGCCGTGAACTCCTCCGTTGTAGGTGGTGGAGTTTCAGAGACATATCCTGGCAGTAATGAGGAGATATGTATTTTCTCTGCATCCCCTTCTTCATCTCCTCCCATATGGTTATCTTAGCGTTGTCTTCTCTCCTTTTCTGCCTCTACAAGTTTTCACACAAGGAGACGCTCTCTTCTTCAACTTGATGGCTCTAGCTTCAGCCTTTTATTCTCCGACACTTTTTCATACCCAAAGATTCTCTCAACTGCTTGCAACCATTTGATGAAATTGTTGGGATCCATACCTCCATTGAACTCTGGGAGGTTCACTTTGATTCCGAAATCTCTGGTTCTCCATATGGTCTCCTCTCTCAGTTTTCTCTGATACTGAATTCCGAAACGCTTTGGTTTGTCTTCTTCATGACTGAAGATTTCTTATGGAATGGGTTCATGCCCTTATCCCTTTCTCCTTTTCGAATTTTTCTATCACGATCGAGGATAATTTTCCTTTGGGTTCCATCATCCATGTCCGCGAGCCTTTGCTGAAGTTGACATATGGTAGCATGGTTAGGGTTTGGTATTTATGGGAGTAGAAAAGCTTTTTGGTGATAGAAAGAAACATTTTTGGTAGAGATGGTTTGGGTATGACAAATGTTAGGAAACTTGAGGATAGGACTAGGTTAGACTAGTTATGATATCAATTGATACCAGAGCTAACCCAAATCATAATAGAAATGCAAATATTATTCTTGAAAGTCAAATATGTAACAATGAAGACCCTTCAAAATAGGAAATAAGTGATAACAAACATAAAAGATATCCTCGGACTAAGTTGAAGGGGGCGGAGGGAGGCTGGACAGTAGGTAGAGTTGGATGGGGAGGTTGCTTAAATGGCAGGAGGGTGGAAGTGGGGGTATGGCAGCCTTCATAAGGCAGGGCTGAAGGCTGGCAGTAGGTGTTTGGGAGATTGAGGGCTTGGCGACAGGAGGTGGGTTGATTGGAGGGCTGGCGAAAGCAGTTGGGAGGATTGGAGAGGGTTGTGACAGTAGGTGGGTTGGTTGGAGGTCACGACAATAAACAAAGAGAGGGTGGGGAGGTGCATAGGTTGATGGTAGAGGGGTGGTAAGCAGCAACAAGGAGGATGGCTGGAAAGTTAGGGTGGCGGGGTTGGGAAAGGATCCCACAGTTATTGCCGGAGCACCCTTAAAACCCTTGGAGAAGATCACCACTTAGGACGAGTTATGGTTAGAGCACCTTCTCGTCTTCAGTTCTCTATACGGGAAAACAGTTGTTGATGGCAAACTGGACAGAAATCTCAAAGGCTAAAAACTAACCCTAAACAAAGGAAATAACCAATATATAGTAGTAGATAACTAAGAACACTTGGGCGGCAACCTAGTCCCAACACTTGGGCCGGCCTGTCCCCTTGCTTCCCTCGCTGAACCAGTCCAGCTTTCACAGTTCGATCAGCAGACTGTTCAGTAGAGCCCCATGTCAGTCTCACACAAACCATAAAGCTACTAACTTATCCTCCCAAACTGATATGCAAATTCCATTCGCTCTGCTTTCCACTGGGCAAGGGGGAGAACTGGAAACAGGAGAAGAAGCATAGCATGAATTATAGATATGAAATGCATGTTTTAACAATCTAAATGCATGTTTTAACAATCTAATTGTATCTTTGAGGGTGGGCAAATTTTAACAATCTGCGATCTTTGCATGTTTTTATCCTAAAGTTCTTGATGTAGGAATTTTATTTAGGATCTTTGTTTGTTGAATTAAAAATTTTTATCCTAAAGTTCTTGATGTAGGAATTTTATTTTATATTTATTTTAAGAAGTATTGAAATTATAATATTCAAAGATACAATTTTAAGTTAATGGGTAATAAATTTGCCCACCCTCAAAAGAAAGGTTAGTTCTACTCTTGGATTGGTGCATGGATAGTTTCTCAAAGTAGCACAAAATGAATCGCAGGTTGAACATGAGCTAGGTTTCCCCTCAAATAGAACCTGATGTTGAATCATTTTACCCTTTGTCAGCAATGGAATTTGGCCAGGAACAAGCGTAGTAGCTATGTATTTGAACACTTACCCGAGCAAATAGTTTAGACTTGTAGTTCGTGAGAGTTGATGATAATTACCAACATTTCAAGGGAGTTACAGATATTGCATACGATTTTGGAGATTCCATTTACATCCCAATTACATCCCAATTACATTCCAACTGCATAGCAGAAGATTATGAAGCTTTATCTGAATCGGAATTTCATTGAAATCCTTTTTAATATGCTTAATATCTAGAGACCATTTTCTGATGATTAGTGGTCTACCGTAAATGGACCAAGGGCCATCAGTACGAACCATTTCATGATCTTTCACATATGTAACTTCAAATAAAAAAAACCCCTCAACAGGAGATGTTAGATCTAAAGTACCTTTCGAATTCGTGGTCTTGCTAGTAGCTTGTAGAAGACTACAGTAGAAAGGTCATATCCAACCAAGTATAAGCTCCATTCTTTAGCCCCTCATGCAACCTCTTCAATCAGAGAAACTGACATTCACCTCGTTTTATGTAGGAGCCCTACTCTGGGAGAAATTAGCACTGTTCG
Organism: Phalaenopsis equestris; assembly: GCF_001263595.1. Taxonomy (NCBI): domain Eukaryota; kingdom Viridiplantae; phylum Streptophyta; class Magnoliopsida; order Asparagales; family Orchidaceae; genus Phalaenopsis; species Phalaenopsis equestris. The sequence continues at coordinate 66,708 of NW_018164917.1, forward strand.
GGATATGGAAGTTAAGGAGATTCTTTGAGTTCTTAACAGTCTTTCGAGGGGGGAAGAGAACCTGAAGAGGGGAAGGCACCAAGAATGGCGTTAGAAAAAGGTACTGCTGGAAATGAAGATCTCAGTGGTGAATCTGTAGATGGAGAGAAGGGATACCAGTTGAAGCCAATGTGAAGTCGACCAGCTGAAATAATGCTGGAGGAGCCCTAATCCGGGAGGTCACCATGTTATCGTAAAATGTGAAAAAACTCTATAGCACATAACCGATAGGGTTTTTGTTCTAACTTATTTAATAAGGCTAGAATTTATAGCACTATTGCAGGGAAAATTTGGTTAGATCATTGTAAGACTATGCCATTAGAATAAATATTTGAAAAATACTAGTGATGTGAATTTATTGTGAATATGCCCATTTCATGGTATTTATTTTTGAAAGTTCATTTACATCACTATGAGCCTGAACTTGAGGCGTTTTGTTTTCACCCGTTACTTTGAACGCTCTTTAACTGCATTTTGCTTGGCCTATATGGCTGCCAGTCACTTCAAAAAATGTGCTGTCTTTTCATCTTTGGTTTTCATGCTTGACGCCATAGCATTTTCTGCAGGCAAGAGAAGGCCATGGAGGGCATTTCTTTTATATGGTCCACCTGGGACAGGAAAGTCATATTTAGCCAAGGCCGTAGCGACCGAAGCTGAATCAACCTTCTTTAGGTTTTTCTCTACACTTTGTTTTGAATATTTGACTTGCTTTTATGATGTTGTGCATCTTTACTGCTAACAATTTTATTCAGCATGCAAATAGCTTTGTTTAATTTTATAGTTGTATTCATCGTTACTTTTGCAAATTATAGCATTGGTGCATTCTTTCTTCATATGATTTAGTCGTGAATCTGTACTCCCACTAATTGGACCTTTGACACATTATATAGTCTATGAATATGCTATATTTTTTATGCTTGCTTGTTTCTCATCTTATTTTGAACTTGTCCTACATTTTTTGAATGTCCTCCATTTTGACATTTTTGAACGGGTATATTTCCGTTCTATAGTTGCCTCCACGTGATACAATATATGAACCAAAAAAGAAGCAGAAAAAGAATTCAAGTTTTTTCCACCGTTTTTTCCCCAAAAAACCCGAGTAAAAGAAGTCAGAATGAACATGGAGCTTTTTATTTTTATGCTATTTTTAATTATTAGTTTGATAGGACCTATGATGTACAACACATACATTCACACACACAAGCACACACAAACCCAAATAAAAGAAGATACATAAAGGTAAACAAAAACCAAAAAACCACCAACAAAAGTGCTAGACACGTCCCACTTTAGTCCTCCCTTCGCCTCTAGTCCTCAGAAGTGAGCCGACTAACAGATTAGTAAGGTGAATACTATTGTCCGGAGTAACCAAAGTATTATCCATTAGATTCCTTAGCTCAAGTAGGTTCTCATTTTTCTTCTTCCTCCTGGATGTGTAGACCTGCCATTCCTCGTCCGATGATCAGTAGATTCCAAAGTTGGCCGGACAGGTGTGGGCCGTTGCACATCATTATCCCTATGAGCTTGAGTAACATTATCATCTTGCTCGAGCTGATGAGGCGGTAGTGAATCAGTAGAAGTATTGCCACCTGTAATATCTGTGATAAGTTATAGGACAGGTGGGGTTTGAAGAATCTCCCTCTCCCTCACGATGGGAGGTTCCAAAGACATGAGAGCTAAAACATTGTCTGGGGACTGAATGATTGTCATATTACCTGCGACATGGGTATCTTTTGGTACTTGGAGTTGATCAGGAGGGGCTGAATTCACTGCCTCTGGCGAAGCACTGTGCTTTTTTTATCTGAGGTGGGGGTGTAGATGGTGGCATTGAGAACTGGAGTGGCCGAACATACGACAATTTGAATAATACGAAAGAAAATGCTCAATCACTACCTTTTGTCAATATCCATGGTGCAGTGTGCCCAACCAAATTTCTCAGAAGCGGATGAAGTGATGTCTCTTTCAACAAGTACTCTGTTTCGAATGGACGAAAAAGATTGAAAGTAGGAATGTCCGTTTTGAATGACTTACCATAAACTGAGGCAATAGAGTACAACACTTTTTGAGTCACAAAACTAATGAAATTTCATACCAGGAAGGCGAATCCAAACCAGAATGATTGGTGGTTCCGTCTGTGGGTCAAAATCCACAGACCATTTCAGAATCTTCATTGTTTTGTTATCAATCCGGATTATCCTTCTCGCAAATAAGCGCGTGTAATCTTCTTCATTATTTAGTTGTATAAGAATGTGATGTCCATCTAACAGTCTAATTTTTCACTCCCCAACAAGGTGCATAAGCTCAAATTCCCTGCGAACCAGCTCTCCTTTGAGATGACCATACAAAAATTTCCCGACCAAATTCAGTCGACAGGAGGAAGCGAGTTGAATACTTTCAGCTTCAGTAAAAAAGATGACGGCCTTCCCATTCTTTCTTTCAGATTTTTTGATGTCCTCTGCCCCATTCAAACGAAGGAGGGAAAAAACATGATTTAGGTGTACCGGAGGCGTGGACACGCGCAAGGGCAGTAATATACAATCTGTCTGAAGTCATCCCTAATAGAGGGAGGAGCGGTGTTAAGAACAGTGAAGACAACAAAGCAGAGAGCAACCTCCGAAACCATAAACGGGACCAAACCGGAAGCCCCTACAACAGCTTGAGCCCGAGGACCGACCTGCTCAAACAACGATTTCAGATTGCATAGGAAGCTGGAAGGCGCTGAGACCAATATCGAGCCCGACGAGTGATCCCGACGCAGCAGACGACACACGAGCGACGACAGACGACAGACGAGCAACAAAAGACGCACTTCGACATGAACGAAAACGACGGAAATGGCAAAATCGAAAGAGGAGAGCTTGATCGACGAAGAGCTACAGTGGAGTAATTACCAGAGATCACAATGGAGAAACCCTAGCAGAGCGCGAGTGCCATTCATATATATACGTCGGCTTGCGTCCTTCGATGCCGACGGTTTCATATGCGTCTCTTCGATTTCGAAGATGACGTCCACTGTTGTCGTTCGTGTCTGCGTTGTCCTTTATTTCGATGCCGACTTTCACCTCTCCCTACCCGACAATTTCAGTTCGCATCTGCGTATTTCTGTTCGACGCATTCGCCTTTCGAGTTCTTGGGACTACGCAAACAACAATTCTATTGAGATCTTCTAGCAGGAGGATTTCCCTGCTCTGATGGTGCTTCCTTCTTCTTCGATTGAACCTGACAAATCCTCTTTTGCCCACGTAGTGGGTAATTCTCAGGTAGAGTCGGCGGTTGTCTTCCTCTCAAATTATAAGGATTGTCGTGATGGTACATGTGACAGCTCCTTTGTTAGGAATGCAAGTAGGAAAAGTGGGAAAACAATACTTTTTTTCTCGGAATTAAAAATTTCAACCCTGATTGATAAATTCAAGTTCGTTTTTATTGAAAAGTTTCAGTGGAGGCTCCCACCTATGAAAGTTATCAGAAAAAGTTTTGATGATCTTAAACTAGCAGGAAAGTGAAAAGTGTGACTCATGAATGTGAGATGTGTTGATTCAATTATTCGTGGCTGAAGACTACACTCGAATTTTCTTCAAAAATATCTTAACATTGCAGACAAGTCAATGAAGTTACTCAAGTGTTTTCCTGATTTCGACCCTAATCATGAATCTTCTACTGTACCGGTATAATTTAGTCTATCTGGTCTCAAACTTCACTTTTTTCATCATCAGGTTCTTTACTCTATTGGAGCCATACTTTAGGACCCTATGAAGCTAGATCTACTCACTCTCAACCTAACCAAACCTTCTTTGGCCAGAATACTTGTGGAAAGAGGTATTACTTTACCTGATGTTACTGAAGTCTGGTTGGACACAACTTATAATGGATATTGACAACAACTCGTCATGGAGCATAGGCCTCCTTATTGTTCTCATTGTAAGATGTTTAGGCATACCCTTGATAAATATCATAAGATCCATCCTAATTTGAAATCTGACGATCAAGTGAATAAGGATGAGTCTAATCCCACTGCTCTAGACATATCTGTTCCATCTGGAGAAAAAACTAACACAGGACAGGATTTAGTGTTTTATTTAATTGCCCCTGTGGACCCCCTCCCCCCTAACAATACTGTTTCTGCGATTGATGTGATGCCGGATGGCACTGCTGGGCAACCTAAACTTTCAAACCCTATTAAAAACAGTATTGAATGATCCTTACCTAGAAAGGATTGTGTTCGGATTGATCATCAAGAGAACCTTGCAGCTCCTCATTGTCAGGAAGTGTCAGGTGTAGAGGCGACAATTCATACTTCACATATACTAGAATCTATTGTGGGCACAACTGTTGGCGATCCTTCTACTACAACTCTACCACCTCATCCGAATGAGCAACAATCTTCGGATTAGGAATGACAGGTTTGCACTTCTAGGAGGAAGAAGAAGAATGGAGATCTACTTGAGTTAAAGAATCTAATGAATAATACTTTGGTTACTTTGGGTAATGGTACACACCTCACCAATTTGTTAGTTGGTTCCCTTCCGAGAACTAGAAGCAGAACTAGAGGCAGAGGCAGAAATAAATTGGGTGCTCATCCTGATTAATCTTATATGTACCATATTTTTTTCAGTTTTCCTTTTTTGTGTGTTGTACCGTTTGGGTTGAGTGCCTATTTGGGCCTGCTCATACAACATATTTGTATCCTTTTTCCTTTAATATAATTGCCCTTGGTTTTTTTTTTAATATATATCATTACTGAGCATTGTCGAATACTGTTTATTTAGCATTGTTGATGCAATGACATATGCAATAAAAACATGCTAGTAATTGTAGCGAAGTCAACTGCAGTTAACTTTTTTGTGGCGCCAATTATTGTTGATTTTACCTCTCCTGTGCTGCTTGTGTTGCAAACCTTGTCCAAATTTAAGCTGGAAACTTTTAATAAGCATGTTCATGTTTAAAATTCTGTTTTGAACGTTATGGTGCACTTCGGAAGGTTTAGTTTCATGCAGAGGCCTTTTTCTCGTATTGTCAAGCCATAATTATATTTTTGTGCAATTAATAAATAAAAATGACTATTCTTTGGCGGTGGTCACATTGTACTGCTACTTTGAGGAAACATGTACTTATAGTTCTTGACAAATGCCAAAACTATCTACAGTATATCTTCATCAGACCTGGTTTCAAAGTGGATGGGTGAAAGTGAAAAGCTAGTTTCAAATCTTTTTCAAATGTCTCGTGAAAATGCTCCTTCTATCATCTTCATTGATGAAATTGATTCACTGTGTGGACAGCGTGGAGAAGGAAGTGAAAGCGAGGCATCTCGCAGGATAAAAACAGAACTACTTGTGCAAATGCAGGTGTGGTTGATGTCATGCAAATATTTCATTTTCTGGTTGTAACTAACCATATATATATTTTTTTCTCATAAATGCTCACAGGGATAGCGGATGCATAACTTTGATTGCGGCAATACTTGTGACTTGCGGTCATAGATAAAGAATTGTAGTCTTGTTAGATGTAGTTCACAATATTGAACTCAGTATCAACTTCAAAAGTATGATATTGCTGATTACCCAAATTTCTAAGTGTAGCCAAAATTGTATGGTTTAGCACAAGCCAATCACATCCTATAGTTAACTAATGGCAAACTGTTTGCAATGGTTATCGTTTGTAATTTTTTACCTGTATAACTCTTAAACAATTTTTGTTTGTTGATTGCATTGTCAACAGCCCATAAACCACTACTTTTGCATTTGCTTCGACACCCCAAATGCATTGTTTGTGATTATCCAATAAATGCAATATATCAAGCAGCTGTTACCAAAATCATTGCTGGCACATCAGATTATACAGGAAGAATGCATGCAACGTGAAGTGGATTTGATCAAAATTTGGAAATGACTTTTGATTATGAAAGCTGGTAGCACTACGATGTAGGGAGTGCATATGAGATTGGTGAAGGCGTTAGCTAGCAGGGTGCTTATTTAGTGACTGGTGGAAGTTTATCCAAACATGGCAGGCTTTTCCATATATGTCTACCATGGCAGGCTTTTCTATATATCTGTCCAAGATGGGTTATTAAAGTGCTGGCATGGGCCAATTAGAAATTTGGCGGGTGGGAATAATATTCTAGGTTCAGTGAATTTAAAAGGTCCCACCTTGGTCACCATGATCATGCACTCTAAGCTAAGGTATTTGTTATGTACTCGAACATACATGAATGCACCCAAACTCATTACCTTTTGGCACTACAGGGTAATAGGCAGCCTGAGCTTTGTTTTGGTCGGATGCTAGAGCGTGAAATTCTTCCTGTTTCAGGTGCCTGATTGGAGTTGAGATCTGATTCTGCTGAAGGATTTGAAGTCCTGTTATATGCTCTCTTTATTATTTTTCCATTCCATGAAAAATGATAGAAAGACTTGCAATATCTTAGAACTTACTAAACTTGATCTCCAGTGGAATCTAAAAGCTGGAATTGGATATATTTTCTTAATCGGTTTATAAAAATGTCTCCTGAAGCTTTTGATTTATTACAGGGCGTTGGTAACAATGACCAGAAAGTTCTTGTACTTGCTGCTACGAACACACCATATGCTCTAGATCAGGTTCTGTGATGAATTTGCTCGTATATTGTAATTGCAATGACCAGTTCATAAAATTGATTTATTTGTTTTTGTTTATGAAAAACAGGCCATACGGCGCCGTTTTGATAAGCGAATCTACATTCCTCTTCCGGATCTGAAGGCCCGACAACATATGTTCAAGGTATTTTCCTGCAATATCAACGTCGCTCATTTCACCCGTTTACTTCTTATTAACTTCCTATTTTCTCTTGCAGAAGCATTGTTACATAAAATCTGATCAAAATTTTAATATTGGAAGTTTAATCATTTTATTTTATTTATTTTTAATTATAAAGGTGCATCTTGGGGATACCCCTAACAATTTGACAGAAAGTGATTTTGAGAGCTTGGCTTGCCGGACGGAAGGTTTTTCCGGTTCAGATATTTCTGTTTGTGTGAGTTTTCTTATCAGTAGGTTTTCTTCATAGCTCTTGATCAGAAAAAGAACTCGCTCCTGATTTCTTTTATGACAATTTGGCCCGACCTCTTCATGACAGGTAAAGGATGTTCTCTTTGAGCCTGTTCGAAAAACCCAAGATGCAATGTTTTTTACAAAATCTCCTAATGGTATGCTGTTGCCATGTGGGCCAAAAACACCAGGATCTATACAAACCACAATGCAGGAGCTTGCTGCAAAAGGCCTTGCTGCCAAGGTTCGCTCTTATATTCTACACATGTTGAGTCTTTTATGGAATTTCACTGATTCATCTATTAGCTTTTATCTGGTTTCAAGTAAACTGTAAAAGAATATAAAATAACAATGGTGAAGGAATTTAATTGAAATTTGCTTTCACTGTCCGTTTAGTTGAGTAGTAATTTTATTTTTCAATTTCTTTATGAGGGAATATGAGTTAGAGTGATCATCGAACTCGATACATTTGTCCTCCTGATAAGAAATTGTCAAATATGAATATAATGCATTTATTCAGGCTTTCAGGTTAAATTAAATTATGGAATCAAACACCTCATATGAAATTATATTTGCATTCTCTCCAATTCCATCAAACCAAACAGACGTGATTTTCTTTATATATCTACTTGCTTTTATGCGGCAGATTCTTCCACCACCTATTACAAGGACTGATTTTGATAAGGTGCTTGCGAGACAGCGACCAACAGTCAGCAAAGCGGATCTCGAGGTTCATGAGAGATTCACAAAGGAATTTGGAGAGGAAGGTTGATAAGGTTAGTTGGTTTATTCAGCCATATTGTAATTGTATATTGTAGTTTGAAATTGTTTTCATTGTGGAAGAAATGTATAAAATTGCTCTTGCCCTACAGGGAATTTTATACAACTTTGTGGTAGCTAGAAGGGCTAGATGCTTTATTGTGACTTGATTAACTTCCTCAGTAATTTCGTAGATATTTAGTTAAATGTCATTGTGCAGTAGGATTTAGCGTGGTTAAAATTATTTGAACGTTTATAAAGTTGATTCATACATCTTTCACTTTTAATTGGCTTTATGAATTCTTAATTTGTCTATTATTCTTGTTGATTACTATGTGTTATATTAATTTTATTTTGCATTTATCATTTTTTAATAATATTATTAACAAAATTATTTTGTTTTTAAATCTGAAATAATACAGGCTCTCATAAAAGGAAAAAAATTTTGTACGTAAGACGTACGCAACGCTGCGTACGATAGCCAATAGGAGAATGTCACGTATATTGCGCCGGTCCCACTGCGTTTAGATTATAAAAGAAAAAGGAATTTTGACGCGCATGACCTGTCCACCCGACCCGCAAAGGTAACTCGATTGTAAACCCCCAGTACCCTTCCAGTACCTCCCGCAGTCGGCCTCCTGTAACGCGGTTGTAACCCCATTTGTAACCCAGGTGTACCCTTCCCGCTGTACCACGCCTATAACATAATTGTAACTTCCGTATAACCTTGTCGCCGCGGAAGAAGAATTGTCATTTGTGTAACTTGATTATAATCGCGATGTAACAGACTATGAAGCCATCGTCGTAGAACCGCGCTTGTAACCCTCATGGAATTGAGATTACACTCTTCGTGTAACTGTCATGTAACGGACGATCAAGCCAGTCGAATTGGAACAGCACGTGTAGCCTGAGTGTATCTGCGATGTACATGATTTAAAATTGGTGCATGCGCGAATCATGCTATTTAAGCAGCTAGGGTTTAATGATGGAGTACGAGTACAGAGATTGCCAGTTTATGTATGACGCAGAAGGAGAAGATGAGAGTTATCCTGCCAGGAAAGAAGTGGACCTTAAAGTGGAGGTGTGTTTGGAGATGTTTTATTATTATATTTTTTTAGGGTTTTCTTTAATATTGTTTGCTGTTAGGGTTCTCTTATTTTTAGGATCTAGCCGTATTTTTGGAGGTGTATGTATGTTGAGTTATGTTTGTAGAGGTGCATGATTTTAGGTTTTATAAAAACAATGAAGTAAATATCCTACTATAAACTCCAGTAATCACAGCTCAATAGATAATTAAAAATAGCCAACTTCTTAGAGGTGCATGTTTGTAGAGGTGTATGATTTTAGGTTTTTTTGTTGAGTTGTCATTATTAGGGTTTAGGATTGTTTTTTGAGCTAGGGTTGAATGTTTCATTAAAACTAATGAATCTTAGGTTTGTTTTTTAAGCTGTCTATTGAGCTTAACATTTTATTCTCTTATGTGCAGTTTGATGAAAGCGAAGCTACTTGTACTAAGCAAACAACAAACATATTACTCCAAACGATGGTTCACAATGAGAAATAGGCTTATGAAGTATATTGTGCTTAGCTAATCATATTGAATTTAGTATTTGTAAGGAGCACGCTACGTTTTGGCATAACTCCAGGAATATCAAGACGAAAGACTTCTTATATGGAAAAACAGATTTCAAGAAAAAGCTCAAGATCATAGAAACTGTTAAATACAAAAAAACAGAAACAAGAAATGGTTGCCCTGCAATGATTCGATACGCAGTTGATGATGAATGCAATTAGACAGTTAAAAAATTCATTGAATCTCATAACCACTCATTAGCGAACCCGGTGATAAGCACCTGTTGCGTTCCAGCAGAAAGATAAGTGAAGTTAATGCAGATGTGCTTAGATCGATGACACATTCAAGGATAAAACCAAAAGACGTGTTTAACTTTCTAGCCAAAGAAATTGGGGGTGTAGAGAACCTGAAACGTACAAAGAGAGATGTTTTCAATTTCATTCAAAGAGTGAAGAGATGTATAATTGAAAATGGTGATATCAATGTTTTATTGCAGTTGTTCGCAGATAACATATTTGAATAAGATTTTGAAATTGATGTGAGCGTTAGACTGATGAGTTTTTTTTTGGAGCTACGGGACATCCAAGATTGATTATGACTTCTTTGGAAATGTATTATTTTTTATACGAGCTATAGATTAAATAAATATAACTTATATTGTGCTCATATTGTTGGTGTTAACCACAATTGACAGAATGTTCTCTTTGGAGTTTGATTCTTGTCAGCGGAGACGATGGACCCGTTTAAATGGCTTTTTAAAACTTTCATCCGTATCATGAGTGATAATCATCCAATAACAATCTACATTGATCAGGATCAGACTATAGCCAGAGCCATAGCAGAGAGTTTGTAAAATACACTTGTCAGTGACACATATACAAGAAATTGCCTACAAAGATTCAATGCGGGGTGACACATATCAATTATCTTTTTTATAAATGCTTGAGTAAATGCGAGTCTGAAGAGGAATTTGATGATACATGGGAGGTGATGATTGAAACAGGTAATCTACAGGATAATGTGTGGCTAGATAATATATACAAAATTAGATATAAGTGGTCTACAACTTTTAATAAAGATGTATTTGGAATGAGAATTTTATCGACACAGAGGAGTGAGACAAACAGTAACATTTTTCATGGTGTCTCAAAGCCCACAAGTTCTATTACAGATTGTTTTTTGGGCATTGAAAATGTAATAAGAACATGAAGGTGTAACGAGAAGGATGGTGATTTCAAGTGTGATCAATCTAAGATTACTCCTGTTGCGAAAAGCAGCCCAATACTGAGGCAGACAACTGCATTTTACTCAAGGAAGTTGTACATAATGTTTGAGGAAGAGTTTATACACGGATCATGTGGTCTTCAATTACATGCCTCTGATTTATTATTCGTAAGGAGCACGCTACGTTTTGGCCTAACTCCAAATATATTAAGACGAATTAATTCGTATGTGGAAAAGTAGGTTTCAAGAAAGAACTGAAGATCATAGAAACTGTTAAATACAAAAGAGCAGACACAAGAAGTTGTTGCCCTGTAATGATTCAATATGCAGTTGACGAGGAAGACAATTGGACTGTCAAAAAATTCATTGAATCTCATAACCACTCATTAGCGAACCCGGTAATAAGCACCTATTGCGTTCCAGCAGAAAGATAAGTGAAGTTAATGCAGATGTGCTTAAATTCATGACACAGTCTGGGATAAGACCAAAAGACGCCTTTAACTTTCTAGCCAAAGAAGTTGGGGGTATAGAGAACCTGTAATGTATAAAGACAGATGCTTTCAATTTCATTCAAAGAGAGAAAAGATGTAGAATTGAAAATGGTGATCCTAATGTTTTATTGCAGTTGTTTACAGAGAGACGTGCTGAAGATAACATATTTGAATAAGATTTTGAAATTGATGTGAGCGTTAGACTGATGAGTTTTTTTTTGGAGCTACGGGACATCCAAGATTGATTATGACTTCTTTGGAAATGTATTATTTTTTATACGAGCTATAGATTAAATAAATATAACTTATATTGTGCTCCTATTATTGGTGTTAACCACAATTGACAGAATGTTCTCTTTGGAGTTTGATTCTTGTCAGCGGAGACGATGGACCCGTTTAAATGGCTTTTTAAAACTTTCATCCGTATCATGAGTGATAATCATCCAATAACAATCTACATTGATCAGGATCAGACTATAGCCAGAGCCATAGCAGAGAGTTTGTAAAATACACTTGTCAGTGACACATATACAAGAAATTGCCTACAAAGATTCAATGCGGGGTGACACATATCAATTATCTTTTTTATAAATGCTTGAGTAAATGCGAGTCTGAAGAGGAATTTGATGATACATGGGAGGTGATGATTGAAACAGGTAATCTACAGGATAATGTGTGGCTAGATAATATATACAAAATTAGATATAAGTGGTCTACAACTTTTAATAAAGATGTATTTGGAATGAGAATTTCATCGACACAGAGGAGTGAGACAAACAATAATATTTTTCATGGTGTCTCAAAGCCCACAAGTTCTATTACAGATTGTTTTTTGGGCATTGAAAATGTAATAAGAACATGAAGGTGTAACAAGAAAGATGGTGATTTCAAGTGTGATCAATCTAAGATTACTCCTGTTGCGAAAAGCAGCCCAATACTGAGGCAGACAACTGCATTTTACTCAAGGAAGTTGTACATAATGTTTGAGGAAGAGTTTATACACGGATCATGTGATTTTTCAATTACATGCCTCTATAAATAATGAAACTGAATATTTTATTAAGAATTTGGATGACCACAACAAACACTACTTGGGTAGTTAATTTCGACATTTTGAGTTTGGATATTCAGTACAGCTACAGGAAGTTCGAAATGATGGGATTACTGTGTGCATACACTCTACGAGTCCTAAAATTTCTATATATTAAGAAGATACCTTATAAATATCTCCTATTGAGATGATTTGAAAATGCAAAAATAGAAGTATATAACAGTCCTGGATATATGCATCTGCAGCAGTCACAAACCTCGAATGATATTAAAAGTGAACTAATATTCCAAACATACATGCAGAAAGTTGCATATCAATGTACTCAAAAAATAAAGGGAAATTCAGAAGCTGAGCAGCGCATGAAGGTGTCCATGAATAAATTGTCATTGGATATTGATGACATATTGATTGGTAAAGGTTCTCAAGCAAGGAGACAACAAAAGAAAAATAAAAAACATGTCAATAATGAATCAAATCTGAATGATCCTGCCAAAATGCACCCTAAAGGAATATCTAATGCTAGACTAAAAGGGTATTGGGTGAGAAATAAAAGATCAAAAGACATATTTCCACAACTCCAACCCCTTTTCATATGTTTCATCAAACCACAAGTTCTCACCCATAATCACTTTATACACAGGAAAAAAAACGTTTCAACAACCGAAGAAACCGAATCATCACAATGTCATCCACCCATATGCTCACTACCTGATTTTCTAATACATGTACAAATTTAATGCTCATTTTTTTAATTGTTTATGTTATAGTATGAAGATTTCTTGTTGTCACTAATACATTGATATACACTGCAGAATTTCTTTGCTCCATGGACCAAGGACGGATTCCCTTCATCAAACAACAATGATTCAATGGTCATCCCTTTAAGATTTCATTGTTTGATTCTAAGCCACATATAAAATGAGTAAGTCTGGAATTTCTTTTATGTGCATAGAATTTCTTCCCTGCTTGATAAACATATATTATCTCTTGTGTAACACAGCTGATATGCTCCTATTCTGGCCCTTACCATGCAGACATTCTGGTCTTGGATTTGCATATTCGGGTGTTATCCAAGGAGTAAGTCTGGTGCTATAAAAGATGCTAACAATGCAAAAATTCTGGAACTAGATGATGCTGCACAAGATCATAACATTGCAGAAGAACATAACAATATAGAGAAGATCTGCTCCTTCTATGATACAGAAATTCAGAATTGTGCAGCTGCAGAAATTCAAATTTGTAAACTATGTAATCCTGTAACTGGAACTGGAACTCTATATTTTGTAATCCTGTAACTGCATAAATTCGGTTTATTTTATATATTGAGTATTTTGGGGATCATTGAGTGGTAAAATGAGGATAATGTTGTGTGTGCTGATTATTAAATTATGAGAAGTTGTGTGGTAAAATGTAGCAGAATTCTGATAAACATACACTAAAATGTGGAAGATTCAAATAATCCTCATGGATAAAAATGCATAAATTCTTACATTTAGATCTACTATATACAATAGACTCAATTTGGACAATTCTCCTTCGCTAGCCAGTTTGTTAGTATATTTCAATTGCTTTGGATGTGGCTCCAGATGGTAATGTGTTATGGGATGTTGACATTTTGATGTATAATTTATATTCATTGTTGGGATTCAAATTCTATGTGAATAAATTTTAATTGTGGAGCATAGACAATCTTAGGGTCTAATAAAACACTATAACTGGATGAGCATAAAACTATCTTCAAATTATCTTTAATTTTCATAAATATGCAATGCAAAATTGGAACTGACATCAGCATTATGCAGTTCCCTTAGGTGGGAAAAAAACTCTCTCTACGCTAACATTATGCAGCAATAGTCGAATGTAGTGATCTTTCTGTGATTTCCATCAGCATTACAACTAAAGTATGTTTAACATCAGCAGCAAGATCCCTAGGTGGGAAAAAAAACTCTAACAGCTATTAACAAAGTACAATCAAATCTCATACAACCATGCAGTACAACTAAAACGTATTTCTTTACAACCATTTAGAATCATTTAATTACAGAGAAGGTTCAGCTTAACATCAGAACCAAGGTCCCATAGGTGGGAAAAAACTTCCAATTCTTTCAACAAAAATATAACCAAACTTTTTACAACCATGCATTATAACTGAAACTCAGTTTTTTACAGACATCTCATGGGCCTGAACTCAATTCTTTACAAACATACAAATACAGAGATGAATATTCTTAAAATCAACACCTGCATCTCGTATCCTCTAAATTATTAAAATCAGCACCTGTATCTCGTCTGGTGGGAGAAAAGTGTCCAAAGTTCCAAAAGGATCTGCCATATTAAGAAAGAAAACCAAGATCAATCTTTCTGGCAATAAGACTAAATAAAAATTATAAAAGTATCAGCACCATTAAACAAAGAAAATTATGTTCCAATGACAGTTGCAAAACTCACCGAACTAGTTGTTCAATGCTCAAAATAATTATTTTTTTGCTAAACCAATGTCCAATGCTGAGTAACATAAAACGAGCAATTCTGGAAGAGAAATAATAGAGGACCAAAGGGGTAAATGCTAATAAACAGAAACCTGTAATCATTCCTAAAGAATTATATTCTTGATAAAGCGAATTTACACATCTCGTATCCTATTTCTGCTCTAAATAATGACATAGATTTCTGTCATTCCAAATATTCTTTCCAATCAACTATATTCTTTTGCATTAATGTTTCCATATATTTACATACAAAAACACCACAGTCAAAACTGTTGCTCTGCACTGGTATGTCTCTGGCTATATGTATCGGCCATTTACTCGATTAGCCTTAAACACTTCCCCTGCATCATTCAAAAAATGTTTAATCTGCACATTTAAATGTAGAAATGAATGAAGAATAACAATATTGTGTACTACTGTTTGTTCAAGATATAAACATTGTCTACTTATAATGATTTCAGTAATATTCAAATGCATTATGTTGGGTAAGGAGTCGTATAATCTCCATTTGTGCTCATTGATTGTCTCAACTAGCTAGTAGTGTCCAATGTTGGTGGCAGAAACAACTCGACATTCGCAGTAGTATCGGTTGTAATGTGCTGAACAAATCCTTTAACATTTCTAACTTTGTACAACTGCATAAAAGGAGATATATCACATAAGAATAAATAGTCATGTTAGATGTATTTCAAAGCGAATTTACACATCTCGTATCCTATTGCTGCTCTAATTAATGACATAGATTTCTGTCATTCCAAATATTCTTTCCAATCAACTATATTCTTTTGCACTAGTGTTTCCATATATTTACATACAAAAACACCACAGTCAAAACTGTTGCTCTGCACTGGTATGTCTCTGGCCATATGTATCGGCCATTTACTATCAGTCTTAAACACTTCCCCTGCATCATTAAAAAAATGTTTAATCTGCATATTTAAATGTAGAAATGAATGAAGAATAACAATATTGTGTACTACTGTTTGTTCAAAATATAAACATTGTCTACTTATAATGATTTCAGTAATATTCAAATGCATTATGTTGGGTAAGGACTCGTATAATCTCCATTTGCGCTCCTTGATTGCCTCAATTAGTAGTGTCCAATGTTGGTAGCAGAAACAACTCGACATTCACAGTAATATCGGTTGTAATGTGCTGAACAAATTCTTTAACATTTCTAACTTTGTACAACTACATAAAAGGAGATATATCACATAAGAACAAATAATCATGTTAGATGTATTTAGATGCATTAAAGGACAAGAGAATTGTAATATTTACCTAGTGGCATGAAGAGACATATAAGTAGGATTTATATAGATCCGGTGCGAGACATTTCTTATTTTCCATTAACATAACAAAACCTAGTTCATTTTCTAACGTGAGGAGTTCATCAAGGTAACGTCTAGTTAACGACACATGTCCCATATTAATCACTAAATCACCTCTGCATTTCAAATATTTAAAGTTTACGTTAAATCTATACAATAGTAGAAGAATAAAACCAATGAAAAACATGGTACACTAACAAGTCAGTGAATTTGCTACAACATAGTAAAACCAATAAAAAAAACATGGTACACTAACAATTCAGTGAATTTGCTACAACAGAAGTCGATTGTTTTTCGCATATAATATGAAATTTGTTGTCTAGCGGGAAAACGATTGTTTTCCGCATATAATATGAAATTTGTTGTCTAGCGGGAAAATCGACCAGCAGTGATGCTGGACAGACCTATAAGATAAGCAAATAACATTGTATAGTTTGAATATTAAAATTCGTAATACAAATACTTAAAAAAAAATTCTCTACATTATCAGGATAGTCTTCATCAACATATTGTCTGTCCACGTGCTCCTGATGTTTCTCTTTGTCTCCAAATTCTACCGTTTCTTTAGTATGTACAGTTGGTTGATCAACATTAATGTCGTCAATTATAATAAACTCTAAAGCTATCGATTCCCCCCTTATCTACATTCTCTGCCTCTTTTTTAGCAGATCGTGGTTGATATAATTGATTTGCTTCCTCTTTATTTACAGCTTCAATTTGTTAATTGATAGATGATGTTAATTTTTTTAGCAAACAAGAATTTAATATAATTACGCTTTGGAAAAGTATATACCTCTTTAGCCTCTTCAGCAGTCTCCTGTGTTGGTTTTTTTTTTTCTTCCGTTCAAAAAACATGAATGAGGGACTGAGCATGAATGAGGAACTGAGAAGTCTTTTTCTTCTACTCTCTTAGCTTAATCCTTTGATTTAAGCTTCCTAGTGGAGACTCTTTGACCCGTTTCCTTGGAAATTCTCCATCAAGTTGTTTTATTGTTTTATGTAAATTTTTGACTTCACATTTTAACTCTGTAATTGTATTCTCTATATTTTTCAGACGAGTGTCAATTGAGCCTTGAAAGTCCATAAACAATTTATGATGATCTTTAAGTAGTTCATGTATTTCTTCAAAATCAATACGAGGGCTAGTATCTGTATATGTATCAACATGTGTTGGTATCAACATGTGTTCATTAAGGACCGGTGTGATAAGGACTTATAGCAAAATCCTCAACGAATGTGGGAGAATGTGGTCGGGATTGAGTCTCCCGTTGTCGGAGATGCTTTGCAGGACTGGATGGTGCAGGACTGGATGGTTCTCAGGACTGGATGGTTCTTCAAGAGGAGGGGCAAGTAAATGATGTTCACTCTTTTATTTCGAGGAAATAATCATAAACCTGCAACACATTACATACAATCAAGTCAATGAAAGTATCACGAGACATAATAAGACTTTCTATGGAGTAAGGAAATAAATAACTCAACTCGGAGCTCTAAGCCTCATAAAGACTAGTTAAATTTTTACCAAATTCCACCTCATATTTAGTGACCACATCAACATTCGTGGTCTAGCCTCAGACATTGCTGAGAGGACCAACGACGTATACTCATAAAACCAGTGTTGCGCGAAACATGATAAAATAATTTATTGCTATATCCAAAATTATGAATTGAACTTTTCAAAGTTATATGCAGAACACAAACCGTTAGAAGGAAGGCAAAACCTGTAATGTATCCCAGTGGCTGATCTTTCTTTATTTTTGTGGCACAGACATTCAGTTGCTCGGTCAGCAATCCACATACTGTAGCTGACCAATTATAAGTTGTAAAAGATTCTACATCATCACAAATAGAGGACAACTCTTTGGACAATCTGAAGTTACTTGAAGGAAAAAGTAAATTTGACATTAAAAACTTTATTAATAATTGCAAAAGGTTATTCAAGGACTCCCCTGGTGAATAGTTAAGTAGTGCAGTCTTTATTTGTCTCGCATTCATACTACCAGGCAGAACATTACTCCAGCATGCAAGTAACCCTCTATTGGGCATGTCTATCAGGAGCTCAACTTCGTCTGCATAAAATTTGAGCACTTTCCCTCCGAAGTTGAATGTCATTCGATCAATATTCCAATTGCATAAAAGTTGAATGTCATTCGATCAGTATTCCAACAATTTATTATGTGCATTGTCATAATATGATTTTGAGGGTGCGGAGGGAGTTCAAAAACCAAGCTAAATTCATGGCTTCCAATTTATTCTATGTTTCCTCGTCTATTGATGGTCGGACCTTATCGAGGACTTCTCGTACTGCAAATGGACGACACCTGCAATTCATTTATTTTGTTCAAAAAAACCTACGATAATACAACATAATTGTTTAAGATCCAATAAAAATCCAAATGATGACAAAGAGGGTGAATTTAAAAACAAAATCTAACAACAAGATCAAGCTTTAGGGATTAGAAATCAAAACTTAAAAATACCTAGAATCACTATCATTCTTCTTCTTTGACACCTTACGGCCTCCCTTCACCATTGGCGGTGCCTCCTCGCATTCGGGCTTCTCAGCTCTCCCAAATCCGTGAAATTGGCCTCTTCCAAATCCGTCTTCGTAGTCTCGGCGATGTCCTCTTCCATTTTAATGTTCCTTCACAAAAACAATCCGAAATCCAGTGCCCTAACCTTCAAAAGGAAGACGATGAACATAACCCTAGCGACGTGCAAATGTCTGTTTTTCGAAAATGAAAAGTTAATGTTTTCCCTGACTGAAAAAATTTGCGTACGTAAGACATACGTAGCGCTGCGCATGATAGCTAGTAGGAGAATGCCACGTATGTTGCGGCGGTCCCACCGTGTTTAAATTATAAAAGAAATAGGAATTTTGCCGCGCGTGACCCGTCGACTCAGCCCGAGACGGTAACTCGATTATAACCTCTTTGTACCCTTCCAGTACCTCCTGCGGTCGGCCTCCTGTAACACAGTCGTAACCCCATTTGTAACCCAGGTGTACCATTCCGTTAAATCCCGCGGTCGGCCTCCTGTAACGCCTTTGTAACCTCGTTGTAGTCGATGTGTAACTTTTCCCATTTAGGCCGCAGTACCGCGTGTATAACTTCATTGTAACTTTCATATAACCTCGTAGCCGCGGAACGAGAGGTATACCATTTGTGTAACTCCATTGTAACCTCGATGTAATAGAATATTTATCCCGTCGTTGCAGAATCGCGCGTATAACCCTCTTATAACCCTTTAATTACGTAATTGTAACATTTGTATAACCTCAATAATAATGTTTTATAACCTATTAAGCCGTGATAAAAATTCAAAGCTAGACATTAACTTTTCATTTTTGAAAAACAGACATTCACGCGCCGCTAGGGTTATTTTCGCCGTTTTCTTTTTGAAGGTTAGAGCACTAGATTTTTAATTGCTTTTGTGGAGGAACATTAAAATGGAAGCGGACATCGCCGAGACTACAAAGACGAATTTGGAAGAGGCCAATGTCGCAGATTTGGGAGAGCTTGAGAAGCCGGAATGCGAGGATGCATCGCAAATGGTGTGAACGAAGAAGAAGAGGAGTCAAAGAAGAAGAAGGATAGTGAATTTAGGTATTTTTTAGGTTTTGCTTTGCAATCCCTAAAGCTTGGTTATGTTAGGTTTTGTTTTTAAATTCACCATTTTTGTCATCATTTAAATTTTTATTGCATCTTAAACTATTATGTTGTATTATTGTAGGTTTTGAGCGCAAAATCAATGAGTTGCAGGTGTCGTTTATCTGCAGTACGAGAAGTCCTCAATAAGGTCCGACCATCAGTGGACGAGAAAACATGGAATAAATTGGAAGTCATGAGTTTAACTCAGTTTTTTTGAACTCCCTCCGCACCCTCAAGATCATATTATGACAATGCAAATAATAAACTATTGGAATATTGATCGAATGACATTCAACTTCGGAGGTAAAGAGATCAAATTTTATGCAGATGAAGTTGCGCTCCTGATAGAAATGCCCAACAGAGGATTATCTGCATGCTGGAGTAATGCTCCGCCTGATAGTATGAATGTGAGACAAATAAAGACCGCACTACTTAACTATTCACCAGGGGAGTCCTCGAATAACCTTTTGCAATTAATAATAAACTTTTTAATGTCAAATTTACTTTTTCCTTCAAGTAACTTGAGATTGTCGAAAGGGTTGTCCTCTATTTGCGATGATGTAGAATCTTTTACAACTTATATCTAGCCAGCTACAGTATGTGGTTTTCCGACCGAGCAACTGAATGTCTGTGCCACAAAAATAAAGAAAGATCAGCCACTGGGATACATTACTGGTTTTGTCTTCCTTCTAACGGTCTGTGTTCTGCATATAACTCTGAAAAGTTCAATTCATAATTTTGGACATAACAATAAATTATTTTATCATGTTTTGCACAGCTCTGGTTTTATGAGCACATGTTGTTGGTCCTCCCAGCAGTGCCTGAGACTAGACCACGAATGCTGAGGTGGCCACTAAATGTGAGGTGGAATTTGATAAAGATTTAACTAGCCTTTAAGAGGCTCAGAGCCGCCGAGATGAGTAATTTATTTCCTTACTCCATAGAAAGTCTTATTATGATCTCGTGATACTTTGATTGTATGTAATGGGTTGCAGGTTTATGATTATTTTTTCGAAATAAAAGAGAGCGAGCATCATTTACTTGCCCCTCCTCTTGAAAAACCATTCAGTCCCGCAAAGCATCTCTGACAACGGGAGACTCAATCCCGACCACATTCTCCAACGTTCGTTGAGGATTTTGTTATAGTTCCTTATCGTACTGGTCCTCAACCAACACATGTTGATACATATACATATACTAGCCCTCGTATTGATTTTGAAGAAATACATGGACTACTTAAAGATTATCGTAAATTGTTCATGAACTTTCAAGGCCCAGTTGACACTCGTCTGACAAATATAACGAATACAATTACAGAGTTAAAACGTAAAGTCAAAGATTTACATAAAGTAATAAAACAA
>NW_018164917.1:87795-88147 GCF_001263595.1 Phalaenopsis equestris
GAGAAGTCTGTGTGGTAAAATGTAGCAGAATTCTGATAAACATACACTAAAATGTGGAAGATTCAAATAATCCTCATGGATAAAAATGCATAAATTCTTACATTTAGATCTACTATATACAATAGACTCAATTTGGACAATTCTCCTTCGCTAGCCAGTTTGTTAGTATATTTCAATTGCTTTGGATGTGGCTCCAAATGGTAATGTGTTATGGGATGTTGACATTTTGATGTATAATTTATATTCATTGTTGGGATTCCAATTCTATGTGAATAAATTTTAATTGTGGAACATAGACAATCTTAGGGCCTAATAAAACACTATAACTGGATGAGCATAAAACTATCTTCAA
>NW_018164917.1:88247-114403 GCF_001263595.1 Phalaenopsis equestris
TCTGTATTTGTATGTTTGTAAAGAATTGAGTTCAGTCCCATTGGATGTCTGTAAAAAACTGAGTTTCAGTTGTAATGCATGATTGTAAAAAATTTGGTTATATTTTTGTTGAAAGAATTAAAAGTTTTTTCCCACCTATGGGATCTTGGTTCTGATGTTAAGCTGAACCTTCTCTGTAATTAAATGATTCTGAATGGTTGTAAAAAAATATGTTTTAGTTGTACTGCATGGTTGTATGAGATTTGATTGTATTTTTGTTAATAGCTGTTAGAGTTTTTTTCCCACATAAGAGATCTTAGTGCTGATGTTAAACATACTTTAGTTGTAATGCTGATAGAAATCACAAAAAGATCACTATATTTGACTATTGTTGCACAATGCTGGCGTAAGCAGAGTTTTTTTCTCACTTGGGGGAACCGCATAATGCTGATGTCAGTTTCAATTCTGCGTTGCATATTTATGAAGGTTAAAGATAACTTGAAGATAGTTTTATGCTCATCCAGTTATAGTGTTTTATTAGACCCTAAGATTGTCTATGCTCCACAATTAAAATTTATTCACATAGAATTTGAATCCCAACAATGAATATAAATTATACATCAAAATGTCAACATCCCATAACACATTACCATTTGGAGCCACATCCAAAGCAATTGAAATATACTAACAAACTGGCTAGCGAAGAAGAATTGTCCAAATTGAGCCTATTGTATATAGTAGATCTAAATGTAAGAATTTATGCATTTTTATCCATGAGGATTATTTGAATCTTCCACATTTTAGTGTATGTTTATCAGAATTCTGCTACATTTTACCACACAGACTTCTCATAATTTAATAATCAGCACACACAACATTATCCTCATTTTACCACTCAATGATCCCCAAAATACTCAATATATAAAATAAACCGAATTTATGCAGTTACAGGATTACAAAATATAGAGTTCCAGTTCCAGTTACAGGATTACATAGTTTACAAATTTGAATTTCTGCAGCTGCACAATTCTGAATTTCTGTATCATAGAAGGAGCAGATCTTCTCTATATTGTTATGTTCTTCTGCAATGTTATGATCTTGTGCAGCATCATCTAGTTCCAGAATTTTTGCATTGTTAGCATCTTTTATAGCACCGGACTTACTCCTTGGATAACACCCGAATATACAAATCCAAGACCAGAATGTCTGCATGGCAAGGGCCAGAATAGGAGCATATCAGCAGTGTTACACAAGAGATAATATATGTTTATCAAGCAGGGAAGAAATTCTATGCACATAAAAGAAATTCCAGACTTACTCATTTTATATGTGGCTTAGAATCAAACAATGAAATCTTAAAGGGATGACCATTGAATCATTGTTGTTTGATAAAGGGAATCCATAATGACAGTGTAGGATTCCCTGGTCCGTGGAACAAAGAAATTCTACAGTGTATATAAATATATTAGTGATAACAAGAAATCTTCATATTACAACAGAAACAATTTAAAAAGGAGCATTAAATTTGTACATGTGTTAGAAAATCAGGTGGTGAGCATATGGGTGGATGACATTGTGATGATTCGGTTTCTTCGGTTTGTTGAAACGTCTTTTTGTTTCCTGTGTATAAAGTGGTTATGGGTGAAAACTTGCGTTTTTTTGCTTTCCTGTGTATAAAGTGGTTATGGGTGAGAACTTGTGGTTTGATGAAACATATGAAAAGGGGTTGGAGTTGTGGAAATATGTCTTTTGATCTTTTATTTCTCACCCAATACCCTTTTAGTCTAGCATTAGATATTCCTTTGATCATTCATATTTGATTTATTATTGACATGTTTTTTATTTTTCTTTTGTTGTCTCATTGCCTTAGAACCTTTACCAATTAATATTTCATCAATATCCAATGACAATTTCTTCATGGACACCTTCACGAGCTGCTCAGCTTCTGGATTTCCCTTTGCTTTTTGGGTACATTGATATGCAACTTTCTGCATGTATGTTTGGAATATTAGTTCACTTTTAATATCATTCGAGGTTTGTGACTGCTGCAGATGCATATATCCAGGACTGTTATATACTTCTATTTTTGCATTTTCAAATCATCTCAATTATTTTTGCATTTTCAGATCATCTCAATAGGAGATATTTATAAGGTATCTTCTTAATATATAGAAATTTTAGGACTCGTAGAGTGTATGCACACAGTAATCCCATCATTTCGAACTTCCTGTAGCTGTACTGAATATCCAAACTCAAAATGTCGAAATTAACTACCCAAGTAGTGTTTGTTGTGGTCATCCAAATTCTTAATAAAATATTCAGTTTCATTGTTTATAGAGGCATGTAATTGAAAAATCACATGATCCGTGTATAAACTCTTCCTCAAATATTGTGTACAGCTTCCTTGAGTAAAATGCAGCTGCCAGCCTCAGTATTGGGCAGCTCTTCGCGACAGGAGCAATCATAGATTGATCGCACTTGAAATCATCGTTCTTCTCGTTACGCCTCCATGTTATCATTACATTTCAATGCCCAAAAAACAATCTGTAATAGAACTTGTAGGCTTTGAGACACCATGACAAATGTTATTGTTTGTCTCACTCCTCTATGTCGATGAAATTCTCATTCCAAATACATCCTTATTAAAAGCTGTAGACCACTTATTTGTATATGTCATCTAGCCACACATTGTCCTATAGTTACCTGTCTCAATCATTAATTCCAATGTATCATCAAATTCCTTTTCGGTGTCGCATTTACTCAAACATTTATAAAAAAAGATCACTGACTATCCTATTCTCCACCCCCCATTGAACATTTGTAGACAATTTCTTGTATATGTGTCACTGACATAATCTATATCATGTATTTGGCAAAATCTATGCTATAGTTCTGACTATAACCTGATCCTGATCAATGTAGCTTTTTATTGAATGATTATCACCCATGATACAGATGAAATTTTTAAAAAGCCATTTAAACGAGTCCACCGTCTCCTCTGACAATAATCCGACTCCAAAGAGAACATTCTGCCAATTGTGGTTAACACCAATAATAGTAGCACAACATAAGCTTTATTTATTTAACATATAGCTCGTATAAGAAATAATGACATGTCCAAAGCAGCCATAATCAAGACTGGATGACCCGTCGCTAAAAAAAAACTCATCAGCTTACCGCTCACATCAGTTTCAAAATCTCATTCAAATATGCTATCCTCAGCACGTCTCTCTGCAAACAACTGCAATAAAATATTGGGATCACCATTTTCAATTCTATATCTCTTCTCTCTTTGAATGAAATTGAAAGCATCTGTCTTTATACATTCCAGGTTCTCTATACCCCCAACTTCTTTGGCTAGAAAGTTAAATGCGTCTTTTGGTCTTATCCCAGACTATATCATGAATTTAAGCACATCTGCATTAACTTCACTTAACTTTCTGTTGGAACGCAACAAGTGCTTATCACCGGGTTCACTAATGAGTGGTTATGAGATTCAATGAATTTTTTAACTGTCCAATTGCTTTCCTCATCAACTGCGTATCGAATCATTGTAGGGCAACCACTTGTTGTTTCTGCTTTTTTGTATTTAATAGTTTATGTGATTTTGAACTTTTTCTTGAAACCTACTTTTCCATATAAGAAGTCCTTCATCTTGATATTCCTGAAGTTAGGCCAAAACGCAGCGTGCTCTTTACAAACACTAAATTTAATATGATTAGCGTAATCACAATATATTTCATAAGCTTATTTCTCATTGTGGACCATTGTTTGGAGTAATATGTTTGTTGTTTGCTCGGTACAAGTAGCTTCGCTCTCACCAAGCTGCACACAAGAGAATAAAATGTTAGGCTCAATAGACAGCTAAAAAAAAAAAAACCTAAACTTCTTTATATAATAAGGATTCATTAGTTTTAAAGAAACATTCAACTCTAGCTCAAAAAACAACCCTAAACCCTAATAATGACAACTCAACAAAAAAACCTAAAGCCATACACCTCTAGAAACATGCGCCTCCGAGAACGTGACTATTTTTTATTATCTGTTGAGCTGTGATTACTGGGGTTTAATGTAGGATATTTACCTCACTGTTTTTATAAAAACATAAAACCATGCACCTCCAAAAATACGGCTAGATCCTAAAAGTAAGAGAACCCTAACAGTAAACAACGTTAAAGAAAACCCTAAAAAAATATAATAATAAAACATCTCCAAACACACCTCCACTTTAAGGTCCACTTCTTTCCTGGCAGGATAACTCCCATCTTTTTCTGCGTCATGCATAAACTGACAGTCTCTATACTCGTACTTCATCTTCAACTTCAACTGGTCCAGCTGCCGATGCAGGAGAAAATGACAAGAGAACAATAAAACAGTAAACCCTAGCTGCTTAAATACCATAATTCGCCTGCGCTCAAATTTTAAATCATGTACATCGCAGTTACACTCAGGGTGCACGGGCAGTTCCAATTCGACGGGCTTAATCGTTCGTTACATGGAAGTTACACGAAGGTTATAATCTCTATTCCATGAGGTTTACAAGCGCTGTTCCGCGGCGACAACATCATAGTCTGTTACATCGCAGTTATAATCAAGTTACACGAATGGTATAACTCTCCTTCCACTATGACGAGATTATATGGAAGTTACAATTACGTTATACGCGCGGTACAATGGGAAGGGTACACCTGGATTACAAATGGGGTTACAACCGCGTTACAGGAGGCCGACTGCGGGAGGTACTGGAAGGGTACAGGGGGGTTACAAGTTACCATCACGGGCAGGGTCGACGGGTCACACGCAGCAAAAATTCTTATTTCTTTTATAATTTAAACGTGGTGGGACCGCCGCAAAATACGTGACATTCTCCTACTGGCTAAAAAAACCCAAGGCTGCGTCGCAGCGCCGCGTTTGTTATACGTATGCAAATTTTTTCCCTGACTTCCAATTTTTACCATAGCTTAATAGGTTATAAAACATTATTGTTGAGGTTATACAAAGGTTACGATTACGTAATTAAGGGGTTACAAGAGGGTTAAACACGCGGTTTTGCGGCAACGAGATTAATATTCTATTACATTTAGGTTACAATGGAGTTACACAAATTATATACCTCTCGTTCCGCGGCTATGAAGTTATACGGAAGTTAAAATGAGGTTATAAATGCGGTACCGTAGCCTGAGTGGGAAAAGTTACACATCGATTACAGCGGGGTTACAAGGGCGTTACAGGAGGCCGACCGCGGGATTTAACGGAAGGGTACATTTGGGTTACAAATGGGATTACAACCACGTTACAGGAGGTCGACCGCAGGAGGTACTGGAAAGGTACAAGGGGGTTACAATTGAATTACCGTCACGGACCAGGTCGACGGGTCATGCGCGGCAAAATTGCTATTTCTTTTATAATTTAAACGCGGTAGGACTGCCACAACATACGTAACATTCTTCTGCTGGCTATCGTACGCAGCGCTTCGTACGCTTACGTACACAAATTTTTTCCTTCATAAAAATGCAAAAGGCGCGTCATCTCTAACTTTTGTTCTATCTGGTTTTGAGTAAAAAGTTGTACTGAATTTCAAATGGAGAGATTTTGGATATTTGAGTGTTTAAGTTGAGTAGTTTAAAATAGCAATCCATTTCAAATCCGCGGCTGTTAGTTGATTGCCGCCATTTGTCGTTAGCATTCACGGCGGCCCGCCCACCGTTTGCCACCTGCCGTTATCGTTGCCCGACATAAATTTCATTTTTCTTTTCAAGCCAAACAGGATAAAAAATGTAAAGTCTTGTATTTATTTTTCATTGAAATAAATAATTTAAATTATTTCAAATGTAATACATTAATTTAACAATATGTTCTACGTTGTATTACTTGTTCAACAAACCAAATCGTCTTTTAATCCTTTTTTCTTAACAGTGAAGTAAAAATGTGTTTGCTGAATGTAAGATCTTAAGAAATGTTGGTTGTATCAATGAGCTCGTTCAAAGTATGGGTATGCTGCATAATTCTTAGGATAGAAGTCGGTGAATCATATTTTTTTAACTAGTACTTTTTATCGTCTCGAAATTCACTCCATGTGGTTGTGTACTCTGTAATTCACAAGTGGCCATCATCTGGTGCTTCATTGCCAATTTTTGTTTCCTTATAAGATCAATATAGGCCGTAGAAAAGTCACATGAAGGCAGCGGCGAGTTATTATTATTGTTTTGGGGGATTTATAAGTATAGCACCTAAAACATATATATTTACATCACTCCCAACTTTTAATTTTACTATTTACATATAAAACACCTAAAATCATTAAAAAAAAAACACAAAAATAACAGTTTTCTCATTCTTTCACCAACTTCCGCTTGGAGTTGCATTGGAGAAAAGATTGCGCCCGGAGTCTGGAGGACCTCTGATGTATCACGTCTGCTGTCCGAGCGCTGCTTGCGTTCAGATTCTGGATGCAATATTTTCTCCGCATTGGAACTCTGTAGTTTGAGTCCTTTCCTTACTGTGTGCTCTATATAATCTTCTTTATGTTCGAGGAAAACTCTCTTACTGCAAGTGAAACGAGGCTTAATATCGCTTCTAAACGTCTATCCTAATTGCGCTCAATGTTTATGAAGAAATAATTGACCGGAGAAGAAATTTGAGCTGCAGGCTTCTTTTTCTATTTAACATGCTATCTTCTTCTGGATCTCTTCTTCTATTCCCATTCAAGTATTATTTCAACGTTAGAGAGAGATTATATTCTTTTTGTTTAAAGAAAGCCCATATTGATAAATGTTTGTAAGGTTTGAATTTTCTGTTTCGTAGGAACTCCATTAGCTGTTGTCATATGTAAAAGCGTTTCCTCATTCATTTGAATCTACTGAGTTTAATTACAAAAAAAAATTGAAAGAATGTTTCTATTATTTTTCAGGATGAGTTACTTGAAATTTTAGGTTTTTAGGATTATTTAGAAGCTTATTAAATTACCCTATAAATGGATAAATATGAATGTATTTTTTTTTGGGTGGAGAAATATCCCACACCTAAGCTTTTATATTGACATATGCAACACTCAAATCTAGTTTCATATCAAAATATAACACTGTTAAGACTCTTTGTTAACGAATTATCGAACTTTACAAAGAACTAAATGCGGTTGACATCAAATACCATAAGAAAATATGAAAATCATGGCTTGCTCCTAAGTCGTTACAATATTTCAAATTAAATGCATGCCCCCAAGTTGTAATTGACCAGGAGGATACATCTTTGTGTGAGGTTTCTTTGAACTTAGAACAAACAAAAATTTTTTTTTGTCTTCTAGTTCAAATGTGAGGTCTTCATACACGACATTTCTCAAAATTTTTCTCGTTAAGATCCAGATTTCTTTTGGGCTGCTTTTTTCTGTTTATGTTTGTAGGATTGTTTTGTATAAGTATGTTCATATATATCTTATCTATTATACTTCTTAATGTTAACCCAACTTCGTATCTCCTCATTTAATTTTCATGGATGTCATTTCGAGAAAGAGAATTTTGAAGAGAGATGTACATTAAGGGCACCGTGTCTTTGTTTGTTTGTGTGTTTTTCATAAATACATTACTGAATAATTTTTGTGTTGTCACACACTATAGAACTTTTTAAAAGACTTTTATCTATGATCGGAGATGAAATTTTGAAGAAAAGCATATCTTCCTAAAGGAAGAAAATTTTAATTTAAAAATGGATCTGACCACTTAGATGATGAGAGCCTTCGTCAGTCTACGGAACCAAAGTTTTTTTCCTTACCTTATGGGTGCAAGAGAATGTTTATTTTAATTATGGGGTCTCGTTCCCTATAAGGGAAAGCTCTCGTTGTTAATTACATCTCTAGAGTCGTGAGTTCTAAAGAAAACTCTCGATTAATGCAATGAGTCAAATGGTCAAAGATTGTACTTTTGTAATTTAGTAAGAGAGGATCCAAATTAGAAGAATTAGGTTCCAAAAGATGAAACATACAATTCGATGACAATGTGTCATGGGAAAGGCCAGAATGTAGGGATTCAACCACCTGATGGA
This sequence comes from Phalaenopsis equestris, assembly GCF_001263595.1. NCBI lineage: Eukaryota > Viridiplantae > Streptophyta > Magnoliopsida > Asparagales > Orchidaceae > Phalaenopsis > Phalaenopsis equestris. The sequence goes on from NW_018164917.1 coordinate 96,264, forward strand.
GGGGGTCTACATTCGAAGAGCGATGATTGAAGAGCTTTGAAGAGGTTGATAAAGTTTGAATCGATCAGGTGAGGACGAATTAATGCTACTTAATTTGACTAACAGAAGCGATTAGAAACCCTACGCTAAGGATAGAGTCAAGTAGAAAATATTTCTAAGTAAGAAATGAAACCTAAGACTCTATAAGGATTTCTAATAGGCGAACTAACTTAGAATTTAGGAATAATATCCCTGGTCAAGATGCCAATGACTTATCGTCATCCAAAAACATTGGCATCCGTTGTCTATGATTAACCTCAGAACCAGAAACCCCCCTTAAGTGGCGTAGCATGGAGGATTCATAGTTTCAAAGTGGCCTGAAATACCGTCATTACTAATAATAGGTTATGTCACAATAAGGTATTCCCTTTAGTCCAGGAGGGTAATAATATGTCACAATAAGGTATTCCCTTTAGTCCAGGAGGTAGGTTTTGTTGTTTTGTATGTTCTAGTCCTTAGCATTAATTAGAGTACCCATCAAACTAATCTAGGTTTCTATACTCAGACTAACCTAGGGTAATTGTATGGTCATGGGTTTGGTGTCTAAGTTAGCTAACTAGAGGTTCATGTCACATGTACTTAGGTTCTGTTCTTGTTCTTTTTCTTGGTGTTTTTTTAAATGTTATTTAAGGTACACATTTAATTCATGACTTGTTTAATTTCCTAGGTTTGTCAGTCATGGCGAGAAATCAAAGTTTTCCTTAAGTTTTTAAGTTTAATTTATTTTTGAGTTTTGATTTTGTTTTTGGTGAAAACCATAACTTGTGGGAGGTTCTCATCCTTCCTTTTGTTTTATATTTTTTATTATTTCTATTATTTTTGTTTTATTTTGAAGACTATACATGCAATGAAACATGAAATAAAGTAAACAACTGATGGCCCTGCCGATCGCATTCTTTAGGTCGTCATATGTCGTCCGACCGTTATCGTTGTTGTGTGGAGTCGCTAGTTTGATTATTGTCGTATAGACCTTTCTCTCCAAAGAACTCTCTCTGATCATATGAATGATATAAAAAGAGAAATGATCAGAGAGCTTTCATGAGGTGGACTTCACGTAGATAGCTCCGAGGCATATGTCCGAGGTAAAATCGTCTTAAAACACTTTGGAGGCAACTCACGAAGAAGACGCGACGAATGCAAATCCACGAACAGAGATTCAGGTTATTTTACCTATTATGGGATTCACTTCTTTCGATAAGAGCAAACCCTGTAGTTAATTACATTTTAAGCAATTGGGGATGATCATAAAACTTTCAATTAAGGTTATAACTCGTCCTTAGAAAACTTGAATGTTGTCGTTCTCAAGGAAGGAGTTTCAAAGTCCTATCCTATGGGTAGATGCTTGACGGCTCGGAAGAATCCTGTCAAGATCTTTAACTATCTTATAATTTTATGTTGTTGTCAATGGTTAAGTTGAAGTTCATCCTCTGCTTCAAGTTTTGAATGTTCGTCTCTACAATACAAAGTTAGCACACCATAATAAAATGCAAAATAAATCTTGGGTGGCATATGCTTTTTGTCTTCAACAGCCTTGCAAAACAGAGTTAGCTTAAATTGGTGATTTAGTTATTTGTTTATTATTATTATTATTTATTTGAGATAACCTAGTGAAGATGCCCATGTCTTTCCATCATGTTCGAGTTGTCAGGTTCCCTGGTCTACTTAGTTTGAGAGGCAGACAAATTTACTCCGACAGAAAGATTTCTGTTAGCAACCATAAATTGCGTCGTCCAAGAGATCTTCATAGACCTGGTTAACAATGTTAAAGTTGCGTTCGATGATCTTTTTTTATTAGGGTTTCATTTAAGTTCTAATTTCTTTTTCATATTTTAGGAGTTGAAAATTTTAGTTTGCATAAGACTTATTAGTCGATTGGATTATTTTTATTTTATGTTTTATTTTTGATATTTGGAATGACCGGCCACGATCCCATGATTCCATCATTCTGGGGTCATTGGGGTTTACGATTTGATTAGTCACAAGTGTTTGGAAGTTACTTTGTTAGCAGGCATAGGTTGCTTCCTCCAAAATACCTTCTCAAATAAGGTTGCATTTTATGGTTAAAGTTTTAAGTTATAGTGGCTTTTAAGGTGGATTTTTATGTCGTGTCTCTTTTGTTTGTTTGTACCTTCGCCAAAATTTCCCCCGACTGAGGCTAAGTGTGCTTTTGCTCTTCGATGAGAAGTTAAACACTCCTTAACCTCAAGTCACCTAGGTCTGAGTTGAGTTCAGATTAGCCCGAGTTAGGTCAGACTGATCCGAAGTGATTTTCTAGCCGAACTGAGTTAGCTCGGGTTCACCTCAGGCTAACTTTAAATTGATTTAAGTCAACTAGAGTTTAACATGATTGACTCAGGTTGACTCAGCTTGACAGGGGGTTAAGCTAAGCATAAGTGATTTGGACTAATTGGACAGAGTTGATCCAAATCAGTTTAACTTTGAGTTAGCTAGATTAAGTTGGGTTAATTCGAGTTAAATCTCTTGAGTTGAGTCAAATCTAACTTGAGTTATACTTAGATGAATTCTATGTCAATTTAGATTTGATTCTCCCTTAACAAAATTAAGTCTAAGTTGAGTTAGACTTGAGTTGATCTTTAATTTATACTGGGATCAAGTTGAGCTTAAGTTAAGTTCGAAGTTGAGTTCCCAATCGAGTTGACCTAAGTTAAGTCGGATTAATTTGAGGTATTCAGATTGATTTGGGTTAACCCGAGTTAGGTTGGGTTGACCCAGTGATTTAGGTTGATTTGGGCTAACCCGAGTTAGGTTGAGTTGACCCGGTGATTGAGTTAATTTGGGTTAACCCGAGTTAGGTCGGATTGACTCGATAATTCAGTTGATTTGGGTTAACTTGAGTTAGGTCTGGTTGACCCGGTGATTTAGTTGATTTTGTTTAACCTCAGTTAGGTCGGGTTTACCTAATGATTTAGTTAATTTCGGTTAACGCGAGTTAGGTCAGGTTGGCCCGATGTTTAAGGTTGATTTGGGTTAACCCGAGTTAGGTCGGGATGACCCAGTAATTCAGTTGATTTTTGTTAACCTCATGTCGGCACAATTTTGGTTAAGGAGTTGTGAAGTTGTCGTCTGCTACGATGGATATCCTAACACCCGTTTTAATTTAATTTAATACATATATAATTTAGAAAAAAATAGTATTTTAAATTTTTGAAAATACAAGACCGAACCGATCTCATATCTCCAGTAGTTTAAATAAACGAGCATAATACCACAAGTAGCGCACATATCCCAAGGGATAAATATGTTACTTACTGGTGAAAGCTCGATTAAATAAACTAAATATTGTATGACATTCGTCTAAGTCTGCAAAAATCATTTTATTTATAAGTCAACAATTTTTCCTATTTAATACGAATAATTAAATAGGATTTATATTAAGCTGGGTTCGAAAAAGCTTCCTATAAGGGCAAGCCCCTATAGTTAATTACATCATAGACAACAGAAGTCACCTAAGAAAACTCTCGATAAAAATCAGGGATATTATCTTCAAAGAGGTTAAAGTTAGGACTTTTCAACAAGATCAGACAAAGAGATGTGAAAGTGGAATAACTCAAGTTTGGAACATTTTACTTTGAAATCCAAGGGGGAAGAACTAGAGGATGTCATAGATCCGGAGGAGAACCTCGGTGACTTCCCAAGCTATCCTATTGTTTGGCTTCGGTTTTGAGGAGAAATGATTTAAATGTTTCATCCTGCCAATTTTATTTGTGTAGGGCTTACATTCATGTGAAACAATCACACAAACGCCTGGAAGATATGAGGGTTTAAGTAGTAACGAACGACAACCTTGTAATCCTATGACGAGTTAGGGCTTATATTGTACAGAAGAGCTATACAAAAGCCTAAAGATAAATTGAGGATTTATGTTTGCATAAGCAAACGACCTCAAAATCCTATGGACTGTTGTTTAATTCTAAGAAAGATATGTTGTTGTAGATCTTTTTGTTGTTGAAGATGATCGTGTTGCCCACAATACTAGCTCCAAACTCCTCATCGTGACGAATTTAAGTTTTCTAATGTGTCAAGTTATAATGTCAAATCAGATGTCCCTATGGTTATAATTTTTTAAATATTATGAGACATTTTAAAGTTGATTAGAGCGACACCGGTTAGAATCCTATGGTTCCCTCGTTCCGACACCACTATTTTCTTTCGGATTCACTTAATCCAAATGAATTTACTAAACTCGACTTAATGAGTTCCATGTTTTCATTTAGACCGTGGGAAATCTTGTTAGCAACCATAGGTTATCTCCTCCGACGGATTCCCGATCATCCGATAGAGACTTCTTAATTTAGTTGCAATTGCTGTTTTGTGATATTTGTGATTAAATTTTGAGTTGTCTTATATTTTAAATGTTGTGGCGGTGAATTTTATCTTGGTTGATTTTAGTTTTGGTTTTGGTTTTAATTTTGTGGCTATCCTAAAGGTTTTAGTTTTCATGTAGGGTGACATCATTGTTTTGCATGCAAATTTGAAATGAAAAAGGTACAAAAAAGTAAAAGCATTAATTTAAAAGTGTATCTGACGAGTCTTCTCGTTCCTCCACCCGAAACTTCATTATTTGCAAAGCATATATATGTATAATTTTGTAGGAATTAAAGCATGCTTATCAAAAAAGTAGGAAGAACTGACTTAAAATGTGTCTACTTAATCCTATGTCATATCTTTGGTGTATTTAAATTTTAAGGATAATTTCATTAAGCAAATTATAATAAGCTCGCATGTCTTTCAAGATTTCCAAAGGATCATAAAAAAGTTTGGGTAATACCTTAGACATTTCATGGTCCTTGGAATTGTCTTGAGTTCATTTTAGTTTTATCATATTTACATCCAATTAATACCCTTATACTTAATGAACTTGATGTTTTAATTATCCCTTAAGTGGGGTAATTATCACTTGATATCTCACTTATGAATTATATAGGTAAAGACTCTTGGGGACAACTGAACCTAATTAAGGAATTTAGTTAATTTGATTATTTAAAGCATGGGCTTGTGGTGTTTTGAAGATTTCAAATTAATTATGATTTTTTCTAAACCTCATTAGAAAAAATTTTGATTAAGCCTAATTCACTACTAAGCCGTTAAGATTTAATGACTTGTAATTAAAAAAAAAAAAAGGTTTTGAACAATTGTGCTCTCAATCATGGACTATAACTTATATTAAAACCATCAACCAGAGTTCAAAATCAGTGAATTATGATCTTCCAAATCAAACCCCCCACCTTAATATCCCCTTATTTAAATATTCTTCCAAATTTCATTAATTTGAAAAATTATAAATTTATCCTTTATGAAATTTAAAGTAAAGTTGGTTCCTACCACTTATCCCTCTCTATGTTTCAATCATCAAGACATGTTATTTTAAGATAATTTATTACCCATTTACCCTCTTGATAAGGCCTAAATATTAATTAAGTTCTAAATTCCAAAATTACACTTTTGCCCCTAAGGCCTTAACACCCCATAATTCATTAAATTAGACTCAAATGACTTGAAAATTTTATGTTACTTCACTCATGGGTTAATTAAAACATCAGAGGAGAAAATGTGCTTTTTTCTGAATTTATTTAATTTTTATAATTATTTATAATGCAAAAATAGGGATTTTCAATTAAAATTTAATAACTCAATCAAAATAAAACTTCTTTCTTAAGAAAATTATTAGAAGTTCACCTAGGCCAGAGGACCACTTGGACCAATTTTCATGATTTTTAGAGATTTAATTTTATTATTAAAATTATTTGTTATTTTTCAGTATTAATTAAATATAAAATAATATTTAAATGAAAATTTGAGTTTTATATTTTAATTAAATCTCTCTGAGTCCAGGGAACCCAAAGAAACAAATTTCATATTTTTTTTATTTATATTTTAATTATTGGAATTATTTTAGTAAAAAATTAAAGAAAATTCATTTTTAAGCTTTTTAAAATTAATTTCTTGACTTAGAAAATTCAGAAAATTATTTTGGTTGGTTCCAAGTAATCATGAAGCCAAATGTGATATCTTAGTGTGTTTTTATAATTTTGCATTTCTTATGAGTTTTAATTAATTTTAATTATTTAAATACTCAAAAATATCTTAAAAAATGAAGTGTCTATTTAAATTTCAATTTTATTTTTCTTAAATTCCTCTAATCATAAGGAGCTCCCAAAACTAATTTTTGGTGATTTTTTGAATTGTATTTCAATTATTATAATTATTTTAATATCAAAAATGCTATTTTATCTTAAAAATTCATTTTTAGTGATCAAATTAACTCTAATTGACTTGAAATTTTTATGGAAACTCTAATTGACTTGAAAATCAAATTAACTCTAATTGACTTGAAATTTTTATGGAAAGCTCCGATAACAATAAATTACAATGTAGAATAGTTTTTATGCCATTTACATTTATAACTACTTAAAATTAATTTTCTGTTCATTTTTAGGGTTGGTGACAATTAGGATTATTTTAAATGAGTTAAATCAAATTTATATTTTTCTTAGGATCTTCTAATCACAGTGAACCTGCCAAAACAAATTTTGTATTTTTCTGATGAGTATTTTATTTATTATAATTTTTATACCAAAACAGAGACCATTAACTTGAAAATTGGATATCTCTAGTTAGAGATGCACCCTGATCTTGAAAAAATCAGGGAAGATGCCTAACAATAGAGACATCAAATATCCCATGGTCCCATGCCATGGTGAAATGTCTATGCTAATGAAGAATCAAAATAAGGAAAACACCATTTAATTAATTAAAAATAAAATATGCATCAAATAAACATGAAAATATTTTCACATTGTTTTTCTTTCTTCGCTGACCAACAGAGTATTTCTATTTTATTTTATTTATTTTGTTATAGAAAGTTATGGATTTTTTAAGTTCTTGCTATTTAAATAAATAAGAAAATCCCTATTTTTCTACTTAAGTGTCGCGGCGCCACCTCATCCTAAACCTCATCCTAAGTAGATCCAAAGCTCCACGCGGCGTCTTCTAGTTCGGCGCCGCCATCCACCTCAGCGTTGACTCAGCCCGCAATTTGCGTTCCATTCCTTCGTCAGACGCCATCACAACCGTCCGTCCAATAAACGCTCGATCCAACGGTGCTCTGTCATCGTCCCCAAAGTTCTAGTCCGAGAACAATCCAACTTCTAGGCTTAATATCTCTCTCGATACTCAACCAAATTAAGTGTCGTTTGTTCCTATAGACTCGTCTTGACTAAGAGAACATATCCATACAGTTAATCAACCATTAAATCAACTCTATGCACATGGAGAATAAAATGAAGTTTGGTTTAGAGTTAGGTTTCAATACCTTGGTCCAAGAGGAGAAGTCTTAATTGGATGTTTTTCTAAGCTTCGTGGGAGTTCCAAGAGCCTGGAGATTGAGCCTCAAGTAGTGGTGAATCGCCTAGATATGATTTTGACCAAAGTCGATTTGGGGGTCCAATCAAAGTCCTCCTTAGAGTGCTCTGGTGATGGGGCTTTTGTGGGGGATATTCCTCTCTCATTGTGGGGATGGTGTGGGTGCAATTAATTTGGATTTGGTGGAGATTTGGTGAGTGTCCTATTTCGGCCTAGGGATTGAGCTCCAAAATTGAGCTCAACCAGTGGTTTTGAGTGGCTAGGGATGGTTGGGCTGAACTCAAGAGGTCTTAAGGAAGCTTTGGAAGAAATTTGACAGAGTCTCCCCATGGAATTTCAAGCTCTCCTCCTTTGGCCATGGAGGTTGGGTTTAAATAGAGGGGGAAGGAAAGGCCACCAGGGGTAATTGGTGGATGTCCTAAGTTGCTTATGTGGATGCCAACAAGGTGCAAAAATCCAATTGGGATGAGACAGCTTGGATGAGTTTAATTTTGAGTTTTAGTCATGGTGGATCACTTTGGGGTGGCTTTCCAGCAGCCTAGGTGGTCGGTCGACCAGGCTCCAGTCACCATCCAGTCTAGAGAGGTCAGGGCTTGGGTTTGGTGAAGTCAATTGGGGTTGGCCATGTGTAAAGGCATGGAATTGAAACAATATGGGGAAAGGACCATTTTAGGTCAAATTGGGTCAAGGCATGGTTTGGGTTGGGTTCAACCACCAAGGTTGGTCTTGAGCTGAGGAGGATTAGATGGGTCAGCTAAATTGGTGTGGAGAAGTCTCCATCCAAGTGATTTGGTTAAGTATGAGGTTAAGAGGATTCATTAAAAGGGTTAAAAACCCTTTTAAATAGACTTGAAAGTGGTTTTGCCTCCTTCCATTAATAGTTTGATGATGTGGCATGACTCTCATGGCTTGCCTATGGTTTGGGAGTGGCTTCATGACTTGCATGTGGCTTGACTAATTTTCATGAGAAAGGATTTTGAAATTTTTGGTATTTTAGTGGAGTTTGTCATGAGGTTTGATTTGGAATGATTTGATCATAAATTTAGGACTTAGGAAATGATATTTGATGAAATGGATGATGAGTGAAAAATTGCCATGTGGGCTTTTGATTGAAATTCAGGCTTTTTGGAATTACTTAAGAGTTTGGGCTTTTAAAAAAGAAATTGAACTTGGCTAAAATTTGGGTTAATTGAATATTGTGTTTGGTGTAGGAGAATGCCATGAAGGATTTGGCAAAATTTCAAATGATTTTGAGTTGAATTGATAGGCCAAATTGGTGGATTTGAGCATATAGTCAAAATTGGGCTTTTTTGATTTGAATGAAATTGGGCTTGTAATTGGATAAAATTGGGCTTGAATTTTTGTTTAAATTAGGATTGGGGATTTTGAATTTTGATTTGGAATTGAAGGGCTAAGAATGGGGCTAATTTGGGGACATTTGGGCCTTTAAGGGCAAATTGGGGCTTTTGGTCAAATTGGACTAATTTGGTCAAATTGGGTCACATTATCAAATTGGACTAATTTGGTCAAATTGGGTCACATTGATGATAAAAAATTGAAATTGGAAATATTTGGGAGGATTTTGAAATTTTTGGGAATTTTTAGAATTTATGAAATTTTTAGGTCATGAAAGGCATTTTGGTAATTTTGGCAATTTTTGGGATATTTTGGAAATTTACTAATTTTGGTGAATTTTGGTCAATTTAGGTAGTGGTGAAGGGTTTGAGATGTTTTTTGGAAAAAAATTGGGTATTTTGGGTAATTTTGGAAAAATTAGGGTTGTAGGGGTATTTTGGTAATTTGGTGATTTTGGGCCAAATTGGGCCAATAAGCGATGAAGCCATACTAAACTAATAGGAGCCATATGAGGACTCATTTTGGATGCTCAATGTGCTGGTTCTAACCCTCTTAGCCAAAGACTAGGGGTATAGGGTCATCCACATGAGCTTTCCAAAAAGAGTCACAAGAGACCAACCTAAGACCAACCTAAGGGGTCATAGGGTTTAGGGTATGTTAGAGAGTGTAGTGTGTGCAAATTAGCCCCACCAAAATAAGATTACCCAGGGTTAGTCCTAAGGTATGACCATCTTATGGGGGACTCCCCTTGAGCTCTTCCCCACCTACTAAGTGCTAGAGGTTAGGACCAACATGTGAAACTCTAAGTTGAGTAAAGAAGAGTTTGGAATTTCTAATGGTGAGGGTTCCTTTTCTAGTCCTCTAGGAATAGTCAATAGGAAAGTCTTATGGCTAGACCCTAGGCTATTAAAGAGGAAAAATTAGACCTCAACGAAAAATGAGGTCAACACCCGACTTAAGATGGGTTGAACCGGTGATTCAGTTGATTTCGGTGAACTCGAGTTAGGCCGGGTTGGCACAAGGATTTAGTTTATTTGGGTTAACTCAAGTTAGTTCGGGTTGGACCGATGATTACGGTTGATCCGGGTTAAGTTGGGTTAGGGCGTGTTGGCCTAGTGATTGAGTTGATTTAGGTTAACACGAGTTAGGTCAGGTTACCCCAGTGATTTAGTTGATTTGGGCTAACTCGAGTTAGGTCAGGTTGGCCATGTGATTTAGTTGATTTGGGTTAACCTGAGTTAGGCCGAGTTGGCCCGATGATTAAGATTGATTTGGGTTAACCCGATTTAGGTCGGGTTGACCCAGTATTTTAATTTATTTGATTTAACCTGAGTTAGATAGTTTTGATCAGGTGATTCTATTAATTTGGGTGAACCCGAGTTAGGTCAAGTTGTCCTGATGATTTAATTGATTTGGGTCAGGTCAGGTTCGCCCAATGATTTAGTTGATTTGGGTTAACCCATGTTTCGTCAAGTTGGCTCAATGATTTAGTTGTTTTGGTCTAAGTTGGGTTAGACTAAAGGGTTGTTTAAATTGAGCTAGGTATAAGTTGGGTTAGTCCTAAGGTTGTTTAAGTTGAGCTAGGTTTAAGTTTGGTTAGATCTAGCAAGGTTTAAGTGTGCTAAGTCTAGGTTGAGTTAGATCTAGAAGGATTTAGGTTAAACTAGGTCTAAGTTAGATTAGACCTAGTAAGGTGCAATGTGTGCTAGATCTAGATTGAGTTAGAGCTAGAAGGATTTAGGTTAAATGAGGTCTAAGTTAGGCTAGACCTAGTAAGGTTCAGTTTGCAATAAGTTTAAATTCTAAAATGGTTTAGGCTAGGTCTAAGTTATGTGAAACCTAGAGTTAAACCCTAGCTTAACTTGAGGTAGGTTTGATCTGGTTAAGGGTCATGTCTAACCTCAATTGGGTTGGGACCGATTGTTGGTCCGCCTGAGTTAGGTCTAAGATGGGTCAGACCTAAGCCAAGCTCAAGCTCAATTTGAGGCTAACCTTGGGTCATGATTAAAGAGATAACCATGATGTTAATCCCTTAGGATCCCCATCAGGCTAGGCGTGTAAGGTTAATTTAGTGTTTTAAACTAAATTTGATTGCAATTTGGGCAAAGTTGTAAAAATTTGATTTTACATTTTTACCTTCGAGCTACCTAATTTTCATTTTAGGTTTTTTAAGGGTGAAAATTGCCATTTTAGGGTTTTAGTTCACTACCATAAATTTTCTAGTCAATTTCCATTTTAATTTCCAATTTTCTGAATTTTTATATTTATTTCTGAAAATAATTATAAACTTGGTAGAAAATTAGTCCTTTTAATATTAGGGAAGTCCTCTAACCTTATAAAAATAAGAAAATGTTCCCAAGGGTGGAGAGAAGAATCTAAAAAAAAATTATATTTTCTGGCCTTACATTGAATTTTTAATAATTAAAATAATCTCTAAAGTATTTAATTAATTAAAAATTAAATATAAATTAATTATTTTCAATTGTATTTTTATTATTTTATTCTTTGTTCACTTAGTTCAGGGATATTTTTATTTCATTTTAGTGATTTTTATTTCCAAGGTTATGAATCTTTAAAGTTTTATTTAATTGTTTGGATTTACATAATTTTAAAAACCTGAATTTTCCACTTAACCCAATCAGGGTGGTGTCATTCTTGTCCGCTCCAAAGCTCCACGCGTTGTTGCGGGATTTATTGTGCTTTCCACGTAGTTGTCGTGTCGTGAAGCAGTTCAATGCTTCCCTCTATTGCTTCGTGGTCTGACACGATCTCCACCATTTGTTTCTAATACATGGAAATGGATGACATTGATTCATCATCTCCACTGGATAGAGAACCAAGAACTATCCGTGATCAAACCCTAATATCTTGATTGATTCTCAACCAAATCGCTCGGGGTTTGTTCCTACACCATCATCTAATTGACATGAAGCTATCTATACAGTTTAGTGGGCATGTATTGTTGGTTTTTTTTTCATAAAAGACCAAACCAAGAGAAATATTTAAAAGTTTGGATCCATACCTTGTACCAAGAGGTGAAACCTCAATTGGGCTTAATAGAGAGCTTCACATTGATGTTACAAACCTTTTCCTTGCTTCAATTTGGACTGAAGTTGACTTAAGCTATGAGCTAGACTAAATGGTGCCACGATTTGGTGTTGGGATGGGTTAGAGGGCATGGGAAAGCTTAATTTTGATTGGGAAGGATGTTTAGAGACCTCATGAAGCTTTTGGGAGGGTTGGTTTTGGGTTTGGAGAGGTTTCATGTCAGGACTGAAAATTGCCATTGGTTTCAGTTGTGAAATTAGGGTTTGATGGTGGAGGGAAGGGCTTGAGGACTATGGGGATCGATTGCCTTGCTTAGTGGGAAGGTTTTCTCTGTTGAGAGCAATGAGTTTGGAAGGCTACCTAATGAGCTTTGTGGTTTCTCATACCTCTCGGTTTGGGGCTATTTATAGCCATGCAAGCTCATGGGTTGAGATTAGCTGGTGTAGAAGCTCAGGCAGCTCCATAGAGCCTTTTCAGAGGAATTTAGGGGTTTTGGCAGTGGGGAGGAGCTTTTTCAATTTTCCATGTATTGGCCATGGGGGTGCTAATGGGAGTGAAGTTGCCATAGAGGAGGGCTTGGGCTGATTGGGTAGACCTTTTAGTGGGTGGCTAAGCCCAGATTTGGAGTGGTCTTGACTCACCAATGGCTGGTAAAAAGGCCATGACCTAGGTACCAAGTGTGAGGCGACATGGCTAGGTGTGTCAAATTTGTTGTTTAGTGCTTGAGATATAGTCAAATAATTTAAATTACTCATGTTCCATAATGGGTTGGGTTTGTATCATGGGTGACCCATGAAGGATGGCTATGGGCTTGATGGGCCATGGGCTTAGGATTTTGGATCAGGGCTAACCCAATGTGCTTGTGCTTAACCCAAAAGTTTAAGCTCTAATAAACCTCTCCATAATTTACCTAATCAATTAATTAGGTGAATTATTGGGGTTGCCTCCTTGGCGCTAATTTTGGCCCCCAAGTGGTTTGATGCCTTGACCACCTTGGGTGGGCTCAATTTTATGTTAATGGGGTCATGTGGTCAAGAATTGATCAAAATAGGGTTAGGCCCAATTTGATTGGACCACCCATAGTGCCAGTAAGGATGGAATTTCAAGTTGATTTTTAGGGTTAATTTGGGGTTGGGAAGGCCTTAGGTGAGGCTATGGATCAATTTAGGTAGACCCCTCTCCCATTGTGAATTTAGGTGTCATTGTGGTCCCTAGGGTTCATAGGGAGGTTTCTACGGTTTTGGATTTTCTAAGTGACCCAGAACATGTCTTTCCCTTGGGAGGAACTTTGTTCTCTTACCATTCTGAAAACCTAAACCAACTCAACCAGGGGGTTGACGGTTTGGGCATGTCTTGATGAGGCCCAAATAGGCATAACCTTGGACTAGGGACTATGTGCAGGTGAGTGGGTCAACTCTCACAAAAGTGAGGTCAACAAACAAACCCCCAATATGTATGGTACGCCACACATATTGGCGTTGACCGAACCGGCTAGTGAAATCCCAGAACACTCTTAAATGTCAAAAATGTTTTGGGGGAGCATTAGATTTGGGTCAAAGTTATCGAGAATTCTTGGGATAGAATTTGCTCGAGAGGGTCAGCCAACTCGAAGAGGAATGTTGTTATCCAATTAAAGGGGTCTTATACCTGCTTCCGAGACTCGCAGGGGAAGAAGGTTATCAAGGTCCATTGAAGGGTCTTATACCAATGCCCTGAAGGTCAATTTCATGCCCTTGTCTCATTAGGAAGGAATGCTGATGGACTTACATCCTAACTAAGAGGAGGACAAATATGCTAGAAGAAAGTCATGATTTTTTGTTAGGAGGTCCTTACATCCAACTAGCATGAGAGAAAGGATGTCATATTCCATTAAAGGAGGTCTTATACCGATTCTCAAAAAGGTCGATGTCATGTCCCTATCTCATTAAGAAGGAATGCTAATGGGTTTACATCCTTAATAAGAGGAAGATAGGTAAGCTAGAAGAAAGTTGTGATTCCGTGTCAGTAAGGCTTTATATCCAACTAGCAAGAGAGAAAAGATGTTGTATTCCATTAAAGGAGGCCATTATACTGATTCTAAAAAAAAGTAGATGTCATGTCCCTATTTCATTAAGAATGAATGCCGATGGGCTTACTTCCTTACTAAGAGGAAGATAGATAAGCTAAAGAAAATCCATAATTTCGTGCTAGGAGGGCCTTACATCCAAGTAGCAAGAGAGAAAGGTGTGCAAAAATTTTACATGGGTCAAGTTAAGTTAAGAGTTATTGTGATTTCTTAACATTGGTTGGGTATAGGACACCTGAAGGAAATTACACATTGCCCATAGTTGTTTTAGTTGGTGATGTCGTTAGGGGTTGATACAAAGGTTTTAGGTTGTTTGATGGGTATAGGCCACCCGGAGGAAATTTCACCTGACTCGTAGATGTTTTAGTTGGTTATATTATCAAAAGTTAATTTGTTTTATGTTATTTTACTAGATTCTTTTTCTTTCAGTTAATGTCAGGTTTTTCATCAGTTCATAGGTGTCTATTTTGGCCTTTTTGGACCTGCAGGAGAAGTTGTTAGTAGTATAACATCAATCAGCAAATAAATGATGACTCATGGTCCTTTTTAATCATCAAAATGTCTAATAATATAATGACCAATGATGTCATCATGGAGAGAGATATGAACTAAGGTCAAGTTATGTCCCTGTAATATCCCAATGTGAACAATCCGTGATAGTTCTCTGAGCTTTCTATTTTGTCGTGATCCCCTTTTTCCACAGGACCTACTGTAGACACCTTGCACTTTGAGGTACTATTAGAGGCAATCTCTTTCAAGTATACCCTCTTTCAAGTATACCCTAGGTGCTTGGGTGCCAACAGGGTCATGGTAGCTCTAGGAGTCAAAGTCCTTGAAGCTCTGGCTTAGGTTGATAGTTGACATGATGCTTGTCCAGGCGCATCCTTCTGAGTGTAATGGAGATTCTCTATAGGGCCACCCTCGGGATGCAGTGCTTTGCTAGATCAGCTCCATTTCAATGCAATATAAGGACATATTCAAGTGGGTGGGGTATTTTTACCTGGCCTCTGAACTCTTCGAATCCCACGATTTATAGCTCCATTCTAAACATTATGAAACACTAGCTTAAAAGCGATATTGCATAACGAGCTTTCAAAATCATGATGACCAATGTGGGGCAAAATGCAGTCCCCTTCCTTGTAGATATTAATTGTGTAGCTATTGGAGATTCAATCCAAAGGCATTATGCTACAAGCCACCAGTCTCTTGATTATTTCAATTATTATTACAACCATTGGTCCACCCGATCATATCTCAGGATGTCCAGGGGGTTTCCATCCCTGTCCACAACAAAGTTGTAATAACAGTCTTATTGTATTGTAATTCTGCCCTTGCCCCTTTTCCACTGGCTGGGCTCAGATGGGTCCTCCTCTCTAGATATCCAACTCTTTCTCTTTCCCGAGCCTCCATCACGTGTTCCACTATGATATCTTATTCTTCTTCGAAGAAAACTTTGGTGAATAATTGCATTCCCTTAGATATATTAAATTTTTTTGCCATTCACTCTCTGTGAATAACACAAGGATTGTCGTCTGATATTTTGAAAGCACTCCAGCTCTTCTTTCGAAATGACCTATCTAGTTTCAGGTTCCACTGGTGCAAGAAAGTCGAAAACTTGTGTGGCATAGAGACTTGGTACGAAGGTGCGCCTCTCTTTCTCATCCTCTTTTGGGTCAAAATTCTTTATCTCGAGGATAGGGTACTGATACACCTAAGAATGTACTATTTTTCATGCTATATTTTATGATGATATTGCCCTTTAAAGGCATGTTTTCTTGTGTTTTAGGATGTAGGTACATCAAATTGAATAATTTGGAGTGATTGGAGCAAAAGGAATAAAAATGGACCAAAACGAAGCAAATTGGAGCAAATCAGATCAAATCGGGGTACACCAGTGCCAAGGGGACCTAAACCAGACATTTAAGTGCTTGTGCCTGACACTTTAGTGCCCAAAATGGCGCTTAGGCGCCACCAGATAGAGAGGGGGGCGCTTAAACGCCCAAAAACGGTGCTTAGGCGCCAAAAATGGTTTTCAACATATCTTCTAGAATATACATCAGATTTGGACAATTTTTGAAGCGGCGCTTCATTCATCTCTTGGGGAATTCATTGGAAATGATAAAATGGATTTTCTAGAATAATTTGGGGGTGGTTATATGGAGTTTTGAAGAGGCACTTAAGGCACCTTTTGGAAGATTCATTGAATCTGGACAGTTTTGAAGAGACACTTAAGCATCTCTTGAGAAGTTATAAAAAAAAAGCTTGGAAATGTTTTCAAAACAACTCTTGGACTCTTGAATTAATTAGAAGAGGAGAAGAAGACTTGGAGTAGAAGAAGAAGGCTTGGGCGTGAGCCCCAAGCGGGGCGGCAAGGTGAGAGAGAAAGAGAGAGAGTGAGATATTTCTTTTTTTTCTTTTCACTTTGTTCTTAGAGAGGATTGTAAGGAAATTACTTTCTCTATACAAGGAGAGTTTGATTTTCATTAGAGAAAAGTATTTTCATTGTATTTTTATTTGAATCTAGTACTTTGTTTGTAGGTTTCAAAGTCTTATTCAATGAAAAGTTTTTATTGTTTCTCCATGTGTAGTGAGTAGTTTTCTTTAATCTTCCTTCTTATAATTAATTAGTATGCATGTGTAGGATATAGAATTGAGTAGAGTGAGAATATATAGTGATGATTTTACTTTATTCTTTATTTACATGTAAACTTGATCAACTTGTATGTTAAAATCTGTTGTGAGAACATGTAAGATCTGGGATAGTATTGTCTAGTATTGTCTAGTATTGTCTCAATCAACTGTTGTAGAATCACATGAGATTGTATGGATGAGAATGTAGTCGACATAGTTGAGTTCAAAATAAATACAAAAATAATCTTTAATGGGTGTAGAATTAGAGGACTTTAGAGTGACAGGCTAAAGCCCCCCTAAATTGGTCTATTATTTTAGGTTTTGATGTGAGATATTAGCCTCCAGGTGGAGGGATAAGAGAAAACTCTAGAGTGAGAGCTAGTATCTTCCCTACCTACCACATCTTCAGAATTATTCAAACTTCAGATTAACCAATGTTCTTTATAGCATCTCTAGTAAGAGTAAAGAATATAATTGCTCTTATTTTTCACAATCTCTCTCACTACTTGTTTTACTTTTTCACGTCACTAATTTCATTATACGAGGAAGAGTACTTTTATTTTATATTAAACCCCACTTTTAAACCCCACTTTCTGATTTTCATTAAGTATTTTAGTTTAGAAGTAGAAGAAGTATTTTAGTGATAATTATAGGATATAATCAAAACCAAACCTTTATCAACCTTCCAAGCTAGGGCGTGTTATTCTAAACTAGAACTTCTCTTGAAAGCCGTCGTGATTAACCTCGATCTCTGTGGGATTGATATTCAGGGTTTAATCAAAAAGCCCTATATTACTTGATAACGATACGTATACTTGCGTATAATCCCTACAAATATAATTGAAATCTTACTTTGCTTGGGATCAAGTTTTTGGTGTCATTACCGGGGATTAAAATCTTCTAGTGGTGTGAACTTCATAAATCCTTGCATATAAAAAATATCGGGATCAAGTTTTTGGCGCCATTGCCGAGGATCGCAACGGTTGATCTTGACTTTTAAGAGAATTTTAGTTGAAGTAATTAGACTTAGACTTAGAAAACTGTATTGTCGTAAAAACTATTTTTGTGTGAAAAGTGTTTGTTTTTTGTATGAAAAAGTGTTGTGAAAGATCTTTTTCTATGAAAAACAAGGTGTTTGTGAAAATATTTTGTTGTATTGAATATATTTTTTATTTTATTTGTTTAATTGTTAATGTATTGTTTGTTGTGTTGTTTATGTGAAATAAAAGATCTGCAGGACTTATGTCTTATGATTCTTTCAGCACTATTTTTGGTGTGGGGTTTGCCCGTAAGAAGCTGTCGGTCATCGGAATTGAAATCCCGTTGCCCGCTTCGGAAGGACGTTTTTTTTTAAAATTTTTATTTTTTAAAAAGATGAAGTCAAACTGACCCCATAATTTTCATAGTTTAAATGAAAGAGCGCTTTACCTCAAATCCTGTATCTATCCCGAAGGATGAACACAAGAATTGAGGGTGAGGTTCGATCAAATAAACTAGAGAAAGTTATGACATCCGTTTGGTCTGCGAAACCAATATATTGGCCGACAAATTCCCCTATTTAATATAAGGAATTAAATAGGGTTTATATTATGCTGGGTTCGGGAAAAGCTTCCTATAA
>NW_018164917.1:116376-116822 GCF_001263595.1 Phalaenopsis equestris
AAAAAAAAACACAAAAATAACAGTTTTCTCATTCTTTCACCAACTTCCGCTTGGAGTTGCATTGGAGAAAAGATTGCGCCCGGAGTCTGGAGGACCTCTGATGTATCACGTCTGCTGTCCGAGCGCTGCTTGCGTTCAGATTCTGGATGCAATATTTTCTCCGCATTGGAACTCTGTAGTTTGAGTCCTTTCCTTACTGTGTGCTCTATATAATCTTCTTTATGTTCGAGGAAAACTCTCTTACTGCAAGTGAAACGAGGCTTAATATCGCTTCTAAACGTCTATCCTAATTGCGCTCAATGTTTATGAAGAAATAATTGACCGGAGAAGAAATTTGAGCTGCAGGCTTCTTTTTCTATTTAACATGCTATCTTCTTCTGGATCTCTTCTTCTATTCCCATTCAAGTATTATTTCAACGTTAGAGAGAGATTATATTCTTTTTGTT
>NW_018164917.1:116922-135986 GCF_001263595.1 Phalaenopsis equestris
TAGACCTCAACCAAAAGTGAGGTCAACAGATTCCGACTTAGAAAAAGCCAAAAAATAAAAAACAGAAAGGACCTGAAAAACTATAAATGGAAATGGAAACCATTCAAAATAATAACTTGGAAAATCATTATAAATCATTGAAGGATTATGTAAATCCTACGACAGATGGTATTCACTCAAGTATCAAGTATACAAATCCCTGTCGTAGAAGCTGACTCGTTTGAACTAAATCCAGCGATTATCCAACTGGTGCAGAATAACCAGTTTGGTGGAACTCCTTCAGAGGATCCCTATTTACACTTATCAAGTTTTTTAGAACTTTATGCTACATTTCATTATAATTTCATTATAACGGCATGTCAGCATGTCAGACAATGCTGTTAGACTAAGCCTTTTTCCTTTCTCACTAAGGGATAATGCTAAAATGTGGTTATACTCATTAGCACCTGACTCTATTAAAAATTGGGAGGAGTTAACTTATAAAATCCTAGCTAAGTATTTTCTACCTTCAAGGACTACTAAACTTAGAAACGATGTTATCTCATGTTGTCAATATAAAGAGGAATCAATATACGAAGCCTGAGAAAGATTTAAGGAACTCCTAAAAAAGTGTCCACAACATACTCTGCCCAATTGGTTAATCATTCAAACCGTTTACAATAGGTTAGTAGGATCCCTTAGGTCTATAATTGATGTTGTCGTTGGTGGATCATTAATATCAAAATCATTTGATGAAGCATATGTGTTAATTAAAGAAATGACTATAAATGAATTTCAATGGCCCTCTGCAAGGGTAAATCCTAAAAAGGTAGCCAGTGTTCATGATGCAGATGCGATTGCAATTCTTTCATCTCAGGTTGCTGCAATATCAAGGAAGTTGGACCAATTTGGAATGAACCAACCTCAATTTACTCCAGTAAGTGAGGAAAGTTCATTGAGTCATATGATTGATTCTAACTTATTAGATGAGACTTTAAATACCATATAGAAACCTTATTCTAACTTTTACAACCGAGGTTGGAAAAACTATCCTAATTTTAACTGACATCATACTACTGGAGGTGGAAAACAATAATGGGAAAATAATCATGCAAATTTGAATGGAAGTTGGAATAATCAGGGGAACACAAATTGTAGACCTTCATATCCAGCAGATTCTAACAATGATCAACAATTTTAGGATAAGAAGATGTCTATAGAAGAAGTGGTATTGCAAATGAGAAACCAGTTGCAAAGTCAAAATGTTGCGATTAGAAACATAGAGAACCAACTTGAATCAATTGCTAATTCAATTTGCAATAGATCCCAATGAACACTTCCTAGCAACACTGAGATCAACCCTAAAGAGAAAAATGATGAACAAATAGACGCTGTCTAATTAAGAAGTGGAAGAGAGATAAAGAGTGTGGTTAGAAAAGAGAAAGAAGTTGTGACAGAAACAAAGAAAACTAAAAGACCTGAAGAACATATTTCTATAGATCTCAAAAATTTAATATCTCCAACTAAAATTAATTTAGAAAGACCACCACCTCCATTTCCTCAAAGACTTAGACAGTATGAGTTGGATAAACAATTTTCAAAGTTCATGGATGTACTTAAGAAGTTAACAATAAATATTCATTTTGCTGAAGCTTTAGAACAGATGCCAAGTTATGCAAAATTTATGAAGGAGATATTAAACAAGATAATGAAATTTGGGGATTCCGAGACAGTTGCACTAAGTGAGGAGTGCAGCGCTATATTTTCGAAAAAGCTTCCTATGAAACTTAAAGTTCCTTTTTACTTAACAATTCCTTGTGTATTTGGAGAAAGATTATGTGAAAAAGCTTTATGCGATTTAGGATCAAACATTAATGTGATGCCTCTATCTATATTTAAAATGTTAGGTTTAGCCGATATTTCTCCCACTATTGTAACCCTTCAGTTAGCTGATCGATCTATCATTTATCCAAAGGGGGTTATAGAAGATGTGCTTGTTAAAGTGGATAAATTTATTTTTATTATGGACTTTATTGTATTAGATATGGAGGAAGATAAAGAAAATCCAATTATTTTGGGAAGACCTTTTTCTATTACTGGACAAGCTATGATAGATGCACAAAAAGGAGAGTTGACTATGAATATTAATGACCATGAACCCACTTGTGATGTTTTAAAGACTATGAATTATCCAGCTAAGAGAAAAGATGATGATTGTTTTCAGATGGATGAAATTCATTATTTTAGTAAAGACCATTTCCAAGAAAGTTTTGAGAGTAAGTTAGCAGATGAGATCGAAATGGACTTTCATGATGGACTTTCATGATGTGGACTTTCATGATGAGTTGAAAACATTGTTTAAAAAAGACTGTATGTATGTTTAGGAGAGGTGCAAAATGATGGACGTTACCGAAAATAGTAAAATTTTAGTTTCATTTGTTGAAAAATCTCATGAACATAAGTTGAATTTACCTCATACAATTTTAAAGCATACATATTTAGGGAATTCATTTACACCATCAGTCTTTATATCTTCAAATTTGACTCAATCACAAAAGGAACTTGACTTGAATGATGAAATCAGTAAAAGATCTCCTAAGATAGAGTTATTCAAAATCATTGAATGACATATTCTGTGGTATACAAGCAAAATGAATGAGATTCTGATGCTAGGGAAACCAAAGTAAGCATTGGATACATCGGGTCGTTGATGTTAGACCAAGCGTTTTGTGGGAGTCAACCCATGTTATCTTTGTTATTTGTTTAGTGTGATTGTTGTTATGCTGGATTGGATAATAGTGAAATGTTGGACTTTGATCTGTGTTTGATGTGTAAGAGTGGATTGGATTAATTTTGTGAGGTAACTCCTTCGTCATGACTAAATTTGTATATGATTTATGGTAGTACCAGGTTAACGAGTCTGTTACGACTTAGTTCTTAACCGAAGTTGGGCATTACCTTGAAGCATGTAGAGTTTGGACTTGGATCACTCCATGTCAACTCTATTACTTTTTTTATCTGACTTTGTCTTCATTGTGTGAGGTCATGAACTTACTTAGTGAACAACATCTGAATAAACTGCACTATTTTTATTTACCAGAGTGTGTATACCTTAAACTTAGAGTAACCCTGAAATTGACAACACATAAGAGAATTCTAGTCCATGGGTAATAACCATATAAAGTTTTATAATGCACATATATTATTAGTATAGTTTCTTCTATTAAAAATTTAAAGTATGGAGGAAGTAAGGAGGGGAAATGTTAGTGGAAGGGAGATCAAATTAACCTCAGTTGTTGTTTTTTTATGAATCTGTGAGTCTAGGTATTGGAGTTTGTGTTTCTATGTTTGTGAGTCCTGTTGAACGAGTCATTGGAGATGATGAAACTTATCTCAATATTTTAAACTTGTTAGCATCCAACAATTCCTTTATAAAGTTTAAATTTAGTTCCTATTTAATCTTCAGTTTGTATCTGTTCTACTATTTAAAATTCCCTTATATTGTTTTGGAGTTTATGATCTCAAAATCCACTGAAAAATTTGCAAAAATGTATTTGCAAATATGATATGGAGTTTATGATCTCAAAATCCACTGAAAAATTTGCAAAAATGTATTTGCAAATATGATATGGAGTTTATGATCTCAAAATCCACTGAAAAATTTGCAAAAATGTATTTGCAAATATGATATGGAGTTTATGATCTCAAAATCCACTGAAAAAAATAATGTTGTATTTTATTTCTAATGATTTTTGTTATGTGGAGTCATCTTAAGAATGTTAGAATTTTAAGTATAGAAATGGAGTAGGAAATAGGAAAACTTAGTTGGAGTAGGAAAACTTAGTTGATATTTTTAGTGAAAAAGGGTGAACCTAGAGTTAAGGATATTTAGTGGAAAACTTGTGAAAATGAATAACTATCTTTAGTAAGAAGAATTGTATTTTTGAAAAACTAAGGATTCTTAGAATTTTTATTTTCAAATATTTAAGGCTCTTTTAGAAAGTATTTTAAAAAAATATATACATCTTTTGAAGTGAAGGAAAGTAATAAGTTTTAACTTTAGAGGAGGATAGTGGAATTCAAAATTATTTAAGGACTTCTCCAGATATAGTAATCCTCACATACAAAAAAAAGAAAAAAATAATGGATCAAAAAAATCCTAAAAAAAAAAGGAAAAAAGATGCAAAAAAAAGAGAAAAAAACAAAGTGAGGAGAAGCTTGAGGATAGGTCCTAATCAAAAATTGGTTTCACTTGAGTCTTTCTAGAGTAAAGAACTTAGAAAAATTCTAAGCTTGATTTTTATACTTAAATTAGTAAATATTATTTTTAAGAGAGTTCTTAAGTTTAGAAAGTAAAGTTCATAGGATCCGAAGTTTGAAAAATCTGCATATATTTTTGAACTAGATAGGAAATCAAATTCCCAAGTTTAATGATAAATATTTTAGACCCTGGGCTAGTCTGATTCACTGAAATTTCTTCTAATTTGACTTATCACATTTTTAGAACAAAATTTTAGCAATTCTAAAGGATCACCCATTAACTCTAATCTACATAAATTATTTTAAAAATTTAGTTTACTTGAGGACAAGTAATGTACAAGTTTGGAGGATTTTGATACGCCTAAAAATGTACTATTCATACTATATTTTATGATGATTTTGCACTTTAAAGGTTTGTTGTCTTGTGTTTTTGGTTGTAGGAACATCAAATTGAAGAATTTGGAGTGATTGGAGCAAAAGGAACAAAAATGGACCAAAACGGAGCAAATCAGAGCAAATCGGATCGAATCGGAGCACACCAGAGACAAGGGGACCTAAACCGGACACTTAAGTGCCCATGCCCAACGTTTAAGTGTCCACAATGGTGCTTAAGTGTCACCATACAAAGAGGGGTGCGCTTAAGCGCCCAAAAACAGCGCTTAGGCGCTAGAGATGATTTTCAACATATCTTTTAGAATATACATCAGCTTTGAACAATTTTTGAAGCCGTGCTTCGTGCATCTCTTGGGGAATTCATTGAAAATGATAAAATGGACTTTTTAGAAGAATTTAGGGCGGTTATATGGAGTTTTGAAGAGGCACTTAAGACACCTTTTCGAAGATTCATTGAATCTGGACAGTTTTGAAGAGACACTTAAGCATCTCTTGGGAAATTATAAAAAAAAGGCTTGAAAATGTTTTCAAAACAACTCTTGGACTCTTGAATTAATTAGAAGAGGAGAAAAAGGCTTGGAAAAGAAGAAGAAGGCTTGGGCGTGAACCCTAAGTGGGGCGGCAAGGTAAGAGAGGAAGAGAGAGAGTGAAAGATTTCTTCTTTTCTTTTCACTTTGTTCTTGGAAAGGATTGTCAGAAGATTGCTTTTTCTATACATACAAGGAGAGTTTGATTTCCATCAGAGATAAGTATTTTCATTGTATTTTGATTTGAATCTAGTACTTTGTTTGTATGGTTTCGAAGTCTTGTTCAATGTAAAGTTTATGAAAAGTTTTTGTTGTTTCTCCATGTGTAATGAGTAGTTTTTTTTACTCTTCCATCTTATAATGAATTAGCATGCATGTGTAGGATATAAAATTGAGTAGAGTGAGAATATATTGTGATGATTTTACTTTATTCTTCATTTACATGTAAAATTGATCAACTTGTATGTTAAAATCTGTTATGAGAACATGTAAGATCTGAGATGGTATTGTCTCAATCAACTATGGTACAATCACAAGAGAGTGTATGGATGAGAATGTAGTCTATATAATTGACTCCAAATAAATAGGGAAATAATCTTTAATGGGTGTAAAATTAGAGGATTTTAGAGTGATCAGCTAAAGCCCCCTAATTTGGTCTATTGTTTTAGGTTTTGATGCGAGATGTTAGCCTCCAGGTGGAGGGATAAGAGGGAACTCCAGAGTGAGAGCTAGTATCTTCCCTGCCTAGCCCGTCTTCAAAATTATTTAAACTTTAGATTAACTAATGTTCTTTATAGCATCTCTAGTAAGGGTAAAGAATATAATTGCTCCTATTTGTCACAATCTCTCTCACTACCTGTTTTACTTTTACACATGTCACTAATTTTATTGTATGAGGAAGAGTACTTTTACTATATTAAACCTCACTTTCTGATTTTTACTAAGTATTTTAGTTTAAAAGTAGAAGTAGTATTGTAGTGATAATTAGAGGATATAATCAAAACCAAACCTTTATTAACCTTCCAAGCTAGGGCGTGTTATTCTAAACTAGAACTTCTCTTGAAAGCTGTCGTGATTAACCTCGATCTCTGTGGGATAGATATTTGGGGCTTAATAAAAAAACTCTATATTACTTGATAACGATAAATATACTTGCATAGAATCCCTACAAATATAATTGAAATCTTACTTTACTTGGGATCATGTTTGGGATCAAGTTTTTGGTGCCATTACCGGGGATTAAAATCTTCAAGTAGTGGTGTCAACTTCATAAATCCTTACATATAGAAAACATCAGGATCAGGTACGCCTCCCCCAAGATGTATTCAGGAAGCTAGAATTCAAATCTTGCTAAGTCCTCCTCCATCAACTGAGGCAAAAATTGTATGTTCTTTTTGCTACTCAGCTCTCTTCAATCATTTATTTCAATTTCTATGTTGTGTGTGGGTCAATCCAGTTGATCTTGGTAAGCCTTGCCATCGAGGTGTCCAGTAAGACTTATGTGGTGGCCACCGCTATGAAATTAGTCCCCCACTTTTGTTTGGCCTGTCAGCAGCTTGTTCAGATTTTTTCAGTTTAATTTTCCTCTTAACAACCATCAGTGGTCGGGAGCGGAACTTTAACACAGGCTCTCTCTCCTTGGATTATTCCTAGCTGACAATTGACAGAAATGAACCATTATATAACAACTAGACTTGTTTCATGTCAAGTTTGAAGTGAATCTTTGCTGCTTTTCTAGGCATCAACGGTCTAGGGCCAAGAATACACCACTGCGGAAAGTGAAGAAAAGTCTATGTCTTGACTTTTTTTTGCGAGGAACGGGGAGAACGATAATATGCTTACTTGAAATCTGTCATGGTTATTGTCATTTATTTATTTGTTTTATTCTGATTCATTTTTCATTTTAGTTCGAGGTGCTTCATTTGTCATTATGGAGAGAAACTCATAGACACCGGTCGAATGAGCGAAAGAGGGTCTTAGAGAGTAATGATTTGAATTTGCAAATGGAACATAATCAAAGAAGAAACAAATCTCATTCTTCATTTTTCATTAATTTTTTTTAATTATCCCTAGTTTACAAATGGGTCATTTTTTTCATGTTGCGTAATAATTTTTCAAATACCGCCCATTAATTGAGGGCATAAATCTTTCTCTTTGGCAATTAACTAGTTGATAAGATCTTCCCGCGTATGTCTTTTTGACTATGTATGGGCCATCCCATGTTGGCTTGTAATTCCCACCTATCTTGCAGTGAACAAGAATAAATTTTTGGAGTACTAAGACCAAATAGCCAATTCAGAATGTTTTTTGATGAACTTGCTTGTCGTAGGCCTGTATCATCTTTGCTTAAAACAACTTCATGTTTTGATTAGCTTGCAAGCATTTTATTTCCCAAACTATCAAGTTAGTTGAGCAACAGTTTCACATTTTCCTCTTCAATTATTTTATTGGAAACTGCTATTCTAAGAGAGGGGAGTTGCACCTTGAGCAGAAGTATGACTTTGGTCTCGTGCACTAGAGTAAATGGTGTTGACCGTGTTGGTGTTTTGTATGTGGTGAGGTTGGCCCACAAAGCTTCTAGCAACTACTCGTGTCACTTTCTTGCGTTGTTGGTTAATGTTTTTCTTAAGATTTGAACCAAAGTCTTGTTGAAGGCTTCGGCTAAACCATTAGCTTTGGGTCAATAAATTATTGAATATTGTCAATCTATCCCATTTCTCGGGATGAAGTTGTTTATTTTTGGGTTCTTGAAGGTTGTTCCGTTGACTTAGATTATCCTTAGAGATGCTCCAAATCTATAGACAATTTGAGTCTTGAAGATTTAGAAGACCCGATTTGCCTTGACTTCCCTTAGCAGCATTGCCTTTACTAATTTGGAGAAGTATTGTGTGGCAGCCAGAAAAAATCGGTGGCCCTGGATGATGGAGGCTCTATAAGGCCCACTATGTCTATGCCCTAACACTCGAATATCCATGACACAATTGTATGGTGTAGCAATTTTTTAGGTTGGTGTAAGAACAACCCATGCACCTATCACTGGTGGTACCTTTTGACAGTTTCCATGCAGTCTGCCATCATTGTCGGCCAATAATATCCAAGTAATTTTATTTTTATTTTTATTTTTGGTCTTGACTGGTGTGCACCGCAAAGCCCTGAGTGGACTTTCTTAACGACATCTTGAGCTTCAAATTTGCTCAGACACCGTAGCCACATTTGGTCAAAAAACCTGCTGTAGAGGACGTTGTTCACTAGAGCATAGGACAACGCTCGCAACTTGATTTGGTTTACAATAGAACTATCTTCTGAAAATCTCTTCGTCTCTAAATATTCAATGAACGATGTTGTCAATCTTCTTTTTTTTTCCTTCTCGGCAGCTATTACTGTCACTTCGACAATGTTTTTATGGAGTCTATCCATGTCTATTTGAGATAGGACTTGCCTCCCTTATACTGAAATTTGAACCTTGTCCTCTTCCGTGCAGGAAAACTCCTTTGCGAGCTTTATCAAAGCATCTGGTAATGAGTTCTCTCACCTTAGAACTCTCAAAAGCATAACATTTGGGATTTATTTTGACAACTTCATTGTGTAGCAGAAGTACTACTCGAGCCTTGGTTTTAGGGTCATGTACTTTTCCAGCAACTTGTTAATGATGAGCTGAGAATCTCCATAGACTTCAATGTCCATGATTTCCATTAAGATTCCAAGTTCCAAATTGGTTATGAGTGCTTCGTATTCTGCTTCATTATTTGTATATGACTCTGTCAAGTGGTAAGAGAATGACAACATCGCTCAGTCTGGAGTGATAAAAATCAGCCATACTTCTGCCTTTTTGAGGTACAATTGTATGTATGTCTCTATATTTATAAGCAGACGAAGCCCCATTGAAGTGTAGTTCCCAACGCTGAGTACCAAAACCCTTGAGCTCCAAAATCTGTTCATCGAGCAGGTCATCATTAAGGGGGGCCCCTACCGATATTAGGGCCTGCCAATATTAGGTGTGCTGCTAGGAAGTCCACCCGTGTCTGTCCTTTGACTGCATGTAAGGGCACAAACGTAATGTCAAATTGCAGTAATATCATTGCCCACCATGCCAATCTTTCAAAGAGCTTCAGTCGGGTCATTAGGTACTGCAGATGATTAATTCTCAAGGCAAGAGTTACCTTATGGGAAAGCATGTAGTGCCTTAGATTTTGGAGAATGAAGATCAAAGCTAAGCAATGCTTCTTAATTGTAGGGCACCTTATTTCAATTGGAATTTGGTGATGACTTAGGCAGTACAATGCATTTTCTTTATCCACGTCATTGAATTGGGCTAGCAGAGCTCTAAGGGAGTCATCTAAAGTTGCAATGTAGAGGATCAGGGCCTTCTCGAGATAGTGATTGCCAGAACATGTGTCATTAAATATTGTTTGATGCTTTCAATGGTGTGTTTGAATTTGTAATTCCACACAAATTTGGCATAC
The DNA here is from genome assembly GCF_001263595.1 of Phalaenopsis equestris. Lineage (NCBI taxonomy): Eukaryota > Viridiplantae > Streptophyta > Magnoliopsida > Asparagales > Orchidaceae > Phalaenopsis > Phalaenopsis equestris. The sequence goes on from NW_018164917.1 coordinate 126,545, forward strand.
TTTCTGGTTAAGGCGGTGAGTGGTTGACACTTACGTGATAAGTTAGATACGAAACGTCTTATATATGCCAACTTTCCTTGAAAATATCATAGTTAAGTGAAAGTTTTCAACGAGTAAGTTTAACACTAAAACACTTGGCATACACTCAATTTTTTTTCTTTTATTTTTGAAACAAACAAGCAAACACTTACCAAATAAAACTATAATATGATTTTACAAACCTAAGTTTAGTTGATTCAACTAAAATTCTCCTAAAGTTCTTTTCCTTCGTTATCCAACAACGTCGTGAAAAAAATTGATTCACCCCAACTAATATCACAATAATGTAAGTTCTGGTAATGACACTAGAAAACTTGATCCACTCCCTAGCAACTTAATTGAACTCTTAAAATTAGGTGTTCTTGCACACTAGGGTTTCTCATACAAGTATACACATTATTTCACTAATATAGGGCTCTATTGAGTCTGGATTGTCCATCCTACAGAGAAGGAGGTAATAATATTCTTTAAGAAAATTCCAGTCTACTATTTTTAGGTCTTAGTTTGGAATTATAATTAATTGAAGGTTATACCAACTACTCTTACACTATTTCAATTAATTCTAATTTTTAAACTTACCTAACTTAATTGGATTGGTGATTATCAAAAAATGAAAGTAATCCCTCTTTTATGATGATATAAGTGATTGTGTAGGAACATATACTTCAAATTGCAAATACGACTAGTGAAAAATAGGAGCAATCCTCTACATTAACCTCTCCCAAGTGCATAAAGTAGTTTAGTTAAACTTTTTAATTACTTAATCCCCGATTTGAACCAATCAAAACCTATTTACCTATTTATTTGTAGCACTATATGGACTACTTTTCCTTCACCCATTAGTTTGATGTGAATACTTTAATCATTCCTCCATCACTCTTCCAAGTCATAATGTATCACAACAAATTTTAATAGTTCATATGACTAGTATGAAAAGTAAATTAAGTGTTAAAGTATAATCATCGCATTAAAATTTAAAGTCCAATTCTATAAGCATCATAGCTTTCTACACAATCAACTTATTGATCACAAGAGAAAGGTAAGAAAAATCTACTCATAATGCATGAAGAAAACACCACAAATCATCATTTTATAATAAAGCAAATCCACTAAAATTGTGTTTAAAAAAATACATGACAAAATAAAAGACAATACTTAGCTTTTTCTCTGAGAAAAGAGATGAAAATTCCTTCCTAAAAGGTTCCAAGTGCTCTCTGCAATGCTGAGTATATCCCCTTATAGAATTCTCTCCAATTCCTCTCCAATCTCTATAATAGAGTGAAAAATAACAAACCCTAGCTTTACACTATGACTCCTCTAACTTCCTCCACTTCCCAAGGCTTCAAAATGCTCTTAATTTCTCCCTCAAATTGCTTAAATTGACCCTATAACTCCCCAAGCGAAACTGCATTAAACTACAGAAAATTGCCCAGGAACTGGCCAATGCCTTGGTGCCACAGGGTGAACGACCGATGCGGTTTGCCCGATTGGGTTCTGATGCTAGGCACTTAGTAAGCTGGTGCCAAGGCGTTTAGGCGGAGGTCCTTGGCCTCCAAAGGCTGGTGCCTGGGCTCCGGCCTGGTGGTTCTAATATGCTCCATTTTTCCTCTATTTCGCTCCATTTTAGCTCTGATTCACTCCATATGTCCTACCTGTTATACCTGCAAGAAAAACACAAAAAATACATTTATTTAAAGTACAATTTCATCTATAAACAAGTGCAAAATATAAAAGAAATTTGGCATGCTTTTGGACACATCAATCCACACTAAAAATCAATAATTAATAATACAACAAAAAGTCTTATAGTTATCTGTGAGGCTCTCCTCAAGCAAGCCATTTATTGGGATATGGTGATTACCTTTATGCTCGATTGTCTAGCATATGTCGGCATCTGCCGACATCATTTCCTCATTAAGAATTGAGGATTAACATCCAAATTTGATCAACTTATCGATAATGCTGACTAGACCTAGTAGATCAAACCGAGCTTGTCAAGATGAAACCAAACTAGCTCAACCGACTGAGCCATAAAACTTCTTAGCAGGAGACTCATACATGTAAAATTCCTATAATACCATGTACAACCCCCATTAAAGTAGTGGAATAAATATAATATCATCATCTTATACTCTCTCCCATACAAATAGAGAGATCATCTCCTATGCAATAAATACCAAATCTTAGCCAAAAAAAGATGGGAAAGGTCAACACAACTGATACTTATTATTATTCATTACTGTGCACTCTTCTCTCTCACCTACTTTCTCTCTCCCCATCTTTTTTTGCTCTATTCCTTGGGGTGCGATTAATAGAAAAATCATGATTCAACATCCAAAAAGACGTTTTGAGCATGGATCATGCCACAAACAAGAAGATGAGTAACACATTAAGAAAACCTCACAATAGAGACTGATAACATGGACTGCACTAGGGAGTTTGTGAACCAACATATCTAGGAGTTAAAGGTTCAAATGTTGGATGCCCGTCAAGACACATTGGCTTGAGGAAGATAAAGTACCTTAAAGAGCAAGAGTTGGCATCCTATGGATGAAGAGCCTCCCAGACCCTGGAAAGAGAAGGTGACTCCTAGTACTTTGATAGTGCTAGGTAGACACTGATCAATCGAAACTGGTTTGAGCACATTGAGGAACATCGTTAGCTAGAGAATATGTTATTTCAACAATTGTACAAGCTCAAGACCCTAGAGAGGTTCAAAAGCTTATCACTATAGTTTAATAAAGGCAGAATTGATTTGAACAGCCACATAACCTCATTTGATTTGACTGTGTGTTTATTGAGGATTATCGAAACACTGGAATGTCGTCTCTTCTTTACCATGTTGAGGGAGTCGACACATAGGTGGTTTAATGCATTACTGCCAGGAGTAATTGCATACCCCACTAATTTTAAGCAAATTGTTATGGAGACTTTGCCAACGCTCAAAAGCCTTAGAATAACTCATAGAACTTCTTGCAGATCTGATAGGGATAGAATGGGAGCCTTCACTCATTCATCACATGCTTTCAGAGGAGATTCTGGAGGAGCGGGATATGGAACAAGCAGTAGGCCATGTCACTATAGCTTGAAGGCTAAATAAAGGACCATTTCAGTATGCTTTGAGCTTGCAGTAATCGAATACACTAGCCGAGCTATTGGAACTAGCCAATAGGTACATGTCAGTAAGAGAATACAACCCATCCCCCATGTCACTCAGAATCAAGCAAGATAAATGCCTTCCACTAAAGAGAACCAAATGAGGAGAAAGCTTGGAGCCGAGACAAAATTCTCTTCTCTTAGCTTGAGCTCACCTTGAGAACTCATGAAGGCATTCAGATAACCGACTGATTGATAGGATGTGCAACCAATGGAGTCAGACTTGATATCTCAACTAGTGCACGAATCGACAATGAGAATGCATTTACATTCCAACCTTTGTACGTTATTATGAAATTGATAAAAACTGTTAAGTAAAATATTTTCTACTTATGCACACAATCCCAGGTCTGGCCAACATTTAAGAAACTTATGCGCACAATCTTAGGTCTAACCAACACTCCTTTATAAATGCTTATGTGACTGCTTTGCTTCTTCAATATATATATATATATATATATATCACTACCTCATATAGAATATATATATATATATATATATATATACATATATATAGGGTAATTGAAGAAGCAAAGCATTTACATAAACAAAAAAAAACATAATTATAAAGTAATTTAAAAAAAGCATTGAAAGAAAGATTACAACAATATAATAAGAATAAGAAAATTATTTCAGAAATAGACATTACAAATTTCAAAAAATGGTTAGAACTTATTCTGAGAGGAAGCATTTATAAAGGAGTCATCTGCAGCTTTGGCCAAGACATACTGCCACTGAAGCAACCTCTTATACATAAATTCTCACCCAAATTTAAACTTGAACATGTGAACTATCTCAGGTTGAGCTCGGAGTATGAAACATCTAGCACAAACGTCTGGCATTTCCACATGAAGAATGTTCATCTCCTCCTCCATCCTCTCCACTTTCTCCATACAAGGAACTAGTTAGCACATCTCCTCGTCTCGTTGGATCCTACCCGATTGAGTGCAAGAGTTCTCGATCTCACCTTGAGTATGAGTCATTGGTCTAAGAGACACCTAGTGTCCAATGGTTTCTTCCTAGCACATTTTTTGCTGGGTCATTTGAGCTGTGAACTTCATCGTCCTCGCTCAAGATAGTCAGTTCCCCTTGACTGGCATAGGGATAGTCATCGCTGACACCATAGTTGGATTTCCACAAAAATCTATACAATGTTAATCGTTGCCTAGGAATACCAGTATTGGGTCAGGTGCATCAAGAGACAATGTAAGTGAAAAAAACAATTGAAAAAATTGGAATCTAACAAGTTAGGTTGGTGCTTTTCATTGCAATGCGTCGATCCAACTTAGACTATGTAATTTACGCACCACTCTCATCTGGTAGGGCCAATGTAGTTTCTTGCAACTTGAGTGGCACCAAAATACTAATAGCTTCTTGTGTGGCACCTTCAATTGGTAGGTTTTGTGCCCCAGCTGATGGTTGAGCTGACGGATCGATTGTTAGACCAATTATTTGAGTGTTGGTCCGACTGGTATTATGGAATGAGTCAGAAGATTTCACTTGGTTCACCAACACAATCATTTTTCTTTTTTAAGAAGTAATTTTCTCATTTTTTTCACCTTCCAAATAGTAATAGTCCTTCAGTGTCTTGAAGGAAGCAAAAAGAATATCTTTCATGGGAGGAACAATAAAGGGATTAGGCACATTCTCCATGAAAGTGCTTGGATGTTGATTGCTGCATACAAGAAGGGATGCATTCCAAATTGGGAAAGCAAAAAGAGTCTCATCACCTTATTTATAAGGACGCAATGCACGTTGACATGTCCTTTAACGTGCTTATTTTCTTTCAAATTTAATATTTATTTTTAATGATACTGCACTTTAATGGAAGACATTTTATATTTTTGGTTACAAGTGTAAAATGTGAAGTAATTGGGATGGATCAGAGCGAAAAGAGAGCAAAATGGAGGTAAGTGGAACTTTCAGACAAAATTTTGAACTGACGCCTAGGCGCCAAACCCTACCAAAATAAAGAGAAGTTGGCACTTAGGCGCCAATTCATTTTATGAGGTTCCCGAGAAGGTGGTGCCTAGGTGCCAGAACTACCTGGACAGTTTTCCAACAGTTTTTTCACACGAAATGGAGGCTTTTTCTTCAGGAAGTCATGGTAGAAATGAGAGAAGAACATTAGAGAAGTCGAGGAAGCTAGAGCATTGTAGGGACATGGGAAATGAAGAAAAAGTAAGAGATTTTCTTTTGTTTTCTGTATTTTACTTAGAATTCTGTGAGAGGTGTAAGGAATTGTTGTAAGATTGCAAGGAGAACAATTTGGGGTGGAGTTCCTCTTTATTTCTTAGGGAAGAAGATAAGTATATTGTGTTTACATTATCTTGTATCAAATTATTTCATAATATTTTATATTTATTTGTTATAAGATAATGTGTTTTGTTGTTTTCTTCATGCAATTTGAGTAATTTCTTTTCTCCTTCCTCTTGTAATGGATTAACAGCATGTGTAGGGTTAAATTAAAGTAGAATCATGTTAATTTATGGAAAGTGGTGGTATTTCATTTATACTTAATTTACTTTACAAATTGGTTATTTGTGATGTTAAAATTCATTGTGAACCCATTATAATCCAGGAGGGCCATGACTTCAAACAATTAGTGAATACCACACTAACCTATAGGGTTGAGGGGAAGTAGTCCTTAGGTTAGTGCAAATAAATAAGGAGATAAATTGTAATGGGTGTAAATTGGGGACTCTGGGGCAATAGGCTAGAATCCTAACTAAATTGATCTAGGATTTAATGAATTAAAGTTAGGTTAGCCAAATTGAGGGTATGACTTGGTGACTCAAGGGTGACAGACCAGAATGGTATCCAATGTAATCTAAGGTTTAAGGAATTGAAACTATGTTTACTTAACCTCTTTATGCACTCAGAAGAGAGTAAAAAAGATATATGATATTTTTTTCCATATGTTTATTTAAAAATTCTAGTTGATTTACACCTACACTAGCTACTAGTTTCATTATAAGGGGAGGGAACCTCTAATTAGTTTGAAATTTCTGTCTAATTTAGCTTAGTGTGATCAACTTATTAGGGACTTAGAAGAGTATAAGTAGTTTAGTAGGACTCCTTAGCACAATTTTATATATCAACTAAATTTCTAGGCTAAGACTTTTTAAAATTGGCTAGAACTTTTCTAAGTTCATTTAAAATTAACGGCTTTCCCTGCATGTTCAATACTCTAGGTTTAAAGAAAATCATATATTACTTAAGCGATACGTGCACCTGTGTTTATACCTAGTGAATAATATTTAACTGTGATAAAGCTTGAGTGATATAATTATAAAACTTATTTTAAAAATAATATTTTACTCAATATCATTAGGTATACCATAGAGTTACTAGAGGTCACACGTAGATTGAGGGAATTCAATTATTGAATTATTGATTAAAAATAAATGCTACATACTTTTAACATTAAATTCTTTTATTCTTATCTCAATATCGCCTTCAAGAAATAAGAGAAACAACAAACTAAAATATAAACATAAAAAATAGGTCAGTGTTAATCTTGAGGAGCTTTAACGGACTAAAGGAGAAAAGTACAATGAAGGAAGGCTCACTAATAAAAGACCAAGCAGTTCACTTATCAGACCGGATGCAACCATCTGAGCTAAAGTCAAACCTGATCAGATGTAGCCATCCAACCAAAGCCAAAGGTCAATCGAGCCACGAGGAGGAAAATAAGGCAACCAATTGATTTGAGCCCAAATCACTTGGGCTGAAATGAGAAATAGGCATCTGAGCCAACCACTAAAAGAAAATTGATTCAATATAATAGCCTACCTTTCGGTAAATCCAATTTGAGAAAAGATGTAGTCCCACAATATCACCAACCATCCCATGAACATTATCGAGGCTCTGCATCAAGGAAAATGAATTAATAATGTAGCAAAGAGTCTTATAGTCATCCCTCAAGCCCTCATTACTGAGAAGTTACCTATCAGGTTATGGTGATTCATCCTCTGCTCAATAGTCCAACATCATTATGTCAACAAGAGTTTCTCATCAAGGACTGATGGTCGACAACCGAACTAGATCAGCTGATCTGCAATGGTGACCAATCCTAGCCAACCGAATTGGCTCTATCAAGATGAAGCAAAACTAGATTATCTAACCGAGCGATAGAGTTGTCGAGTGATCAACTCATCATATAAAATGCATAGAATATCTTATACAACTCCCATTAACACAGAGGCATAATGTAACATCACTATATTATTCTCTCTCTCATATAAAGTGAGAGATCATTTCATGTACAAAGGATACAAAATATTTGTAAAAAAGGATGAGGAAGGTCAACATGATTAACACTTATTTCTATTCGTTAATGCGCAGTCTTCTCTCTCTATCTATCTCTCTCTCCCCCTTCTTTTTACGCTACATTGCTTGGGATGTGATTCATGGACGAAACACAATTCAAAAATATTTTTACAAAAGAAAAGGATAATAAAAAATCCTCTAGAAAATTTTTGATGTGAAAAATTTATTCAAGAAAGGAAGCTTTCAAAGTTATTGATCAAAACAACATGTAGTTGTAAAATTTATGAGATCAATGCAACAAAAATTCTCAATAATATGTAAGAAGTTCATCACAGAGTCCATTTAATTTTAAAAATAACTACATGTGAACACAAAAATTGGAAGACATCTTACATGCTAAGAGGAGCTTGAACTGACAAAAATTGAAAGATATATGTCAAATTTGAAGTGGTGGTTGACAGATTTGACCAACAATCAACAGATTGAGGGAATGGGATGACATGCGTCAATTTTACGTGCTTTTTTCTGCTATTTTTTCTGTATTTTATATGTTTATTTTATTTATTTTTCACAGATTTACGCTTGCAAAATGTATTTTGTTCATGTTGTGCAGGATGCATGAATTGAATACAAACAAGTTGAAATGAGAAAATTCAGCAGAAAAGTGCCCCGAAGTAGCATGACCACGCCTAAAGGCAGCGTGATCACACCACTTATCGAACATGGCCTGTGTGACCACGCCGGACATGGTGTGACCACACCATATGATGCAGTAGGGTGGTGTGACCACGCCACAATCGAGCGTGACCACGCTGACCTAGGCAGTCTAGCAGTGGGACCACGTCGGAAACGAGCGTGACCACACCGATGAGTGGGAAACACTTTAAGAATGAAATTTGATGCCTAAATCATAATTCTTGCTAAAAAATTAAATCTTAGGGCTTTTTGGAGGGAGTTTTGCATGAGAGAAGGCATGGAGGCTGAAAAAAGAGAGCTCGGTAGAAATTTTGAGGGATCCCTTGAGGGTTGTCTTTCTTCTTAGGTGTAAACATTTAAGGGAGAGTTTTTCCTTTATGAGTTGTGAGAGTGTTTATATGAGATGGAAAGATACTGACTTTACAGAGAAAATAAGTTCTTATAAGTTTTTCATATTGATGTTGCTTGTAATGGATTTTTATTTGATGTTTTTCGCTTTGATTTTTTCCGTAATGAGCGGCTAATCTTTTCTTCATGTCTTTGTGATGCAGGGAGTATATTTATCGTGAATTTTTTGTAATGTTTTTTCATTAATTATTTTTTTGTGCTTTCATGGCCTATGTTGTTGGTTAACCTTTAAACTTTATTTACTCCTAGTATGGTCAACTAGGAAGTTAAAATGTTTCGTAAAAATTACTACATCTAACCGTTGCACAGTGAAAATGAAGGGTTGACCACAGAATTATGAGAGGATAGATATATTCCAGTGAATTTTTGCAATCATCTCAGAGGATCAGAAAAATCACACAAAATATCACGGGGTTTGAGGAAGCCTTAACTTCATGGATTTTATGCTTATTTTGACCTAAACATTGGCATGAGTACTATGTTCCTGATTGACAATAATCACATAGAAAGATATTTAAGAAAAATAATATCGCCATGATCCTCGAGTCACAAAGGCACGAGCTTCATCTATCTTAAAGGAACTCGCAAACTACCCTCATGTTTTCAACTTTTCTTTCAATTGCTAAGTATTATGCTTTATTACGACCTTTGGGCTTAAAAGCCTTTTTTTGATTAATGCTAAGCTAGGTTAACTGAATTAGTAAACTAGAGATTTTTCTGTGAAAACAAATATTAAACTTTCCTTGTGAAAATGATACATAATACTCATCAAACACATTACTACTTGACACACACACTTGCATTGTACGGCCGACTTAAGTCTCAGTCAGTTCTGGAGCTTGGGGGGGGGGGGGGGGGGGGGGAGGTGTGG
>NW_018164917.1:136004-160417 GCF_001263595.1 Phalaenopsis equestris
GGGGGGGGGGGGAGGGGGGTCGATTGATTGGTTCTGCAATCAACAAATTTGGGCGGTAGTCGATAGAGTAGGAAGGTGACCTACAACTTTAAAGCTTTAAGCAGAAGGAAAAGAGCAGCATCAGAACTCAAAATTGGAAGAAAAATTGTCGTCACTAGGGCATGTATGTAGAATTCTCAAAAAAAGAAGGTGAGGTGATAGCTAGGGAACTAAAACAATATGCGGTGAGATTCCTGTAAAACTTGATTTATTATGACCGTTTAAAACTACCATCAAAAGTGGGTTTTAAAGGCGGTTTAAAAACCACCGCAACGTAGAAATTCATATTATTTTAAGTAGTGGCTTTACTAAATATAATCAAATTTTCAATTTCATCTAATATGATTAATAGATACTTTGACCAAATGGCCATGTAATATTGAACTTCTATTTACCTTGTGTAGGATACATACCTAAATATTAATCATTTAATTCTCATCAAGATAACGAGAACAAATTCTAAAGAATAAAGAAAGATGATTGAAGTGCATCCTCTTTAGCCTAATATGCATGTCAATTTCATATAATTATGGAATGACAGTGTTCTAATTTTTTCTAAGTAGATTTCATGTCTCTTATGCCTAATACTTAATCAATTTACCTTTGCAATCTATGACCCACAATTTGGCTCGTGACAATAAGCCTGAATTAGACGATTGAATTTATGTAAATGATGTTTAAATCGTCGCAATTATTAGAAATCCCGAAAAAGATAAATTTAATGAATTTATTGCAAAGTCTTCATATCCGTGTCAATAAAAAAAATAAATAATGAGATTTAAATAATCAATAACACGAATTTTAACGCAATTAAATAGTGTGAAACTGAACAGGATTTTCGTCCTCCAGCCCCCCCATTGTGTGAATACAAATTAAATATATATTATAGCTTTTTATTTAAGAAATGAAAGAATTTAAGCCAAATTTCTCGTCGTTAAAATATTAAGAAATGAAAGAATTTAAGCCAAATTTCTCGTCATTAAAATAGAAAAATATTTACGTACGTCATACGCAAGCAGAATTACGTGCATATGAAGGTTATTTGAAGGGTATTGCAGGATTATGGAGTTGTTATTGGAGTTAATACCCTACGAAATTCTCGAATGACAGGAAAAAAGATGAACGCCGAACCACATAATGAATTGGTATGTTATTCGGAGTTTATTGAGGTTAATACCCCCAATAACCTCTTAATAACTCCCAATAACTGGAGAAATTATTCTGTACGGACGGCGTATGCAGAGATGCATGCGCCGTCCGTTCTCCACCGTTGATCAGAACTTTCATCAATTTTTTGTTTTTTTTAAAATGGGCTCACCGATATACAACTTTGATCTGATCAACGGTGAAGATCCGACGATGCATACGCCGTACGTATAAAATAATTTTTGAAAGAATATTTGTGGTCATAGCTGCTTCATGGGACCCACAATAGATGTCCAACGGCCGCAAGAACATCACGTGGCGCGTAATTTCCGCCAACTGTCAATGTTCCAACTCTACCTCCCCTGGAGTCCATTAGCTTCAAGCGCGCCGGTCACCCATATCACGCGACAAATTGATTTCGGCGTTGGGACCCACCCGGATATTGAACTAGCAGAGAAGGCTGTAGCCTGCCACGTGGCGACTGGAAGGATCCTTTAATGAGTCCGTGGGTCCCGGTTAAGCGACAGTGGCACTCACCTGCCCACCGCCCACACCGAAATTGCAAAAGATCCAAGATTTTATTTGAGAGGACTTTTCCTTTTTATTAAAATATCTTTAAAAATAACTTAATAATAAATGATGGCAACAAAGTTAAGGTCCTTAAATGATCCTGATCTTTGGAAAAAATGTAATAGCTATAATTATTTCAGTTTTCAAGTGATTAAATTAAAAATTTGAACTATAATATTAATTTTTAAAATAATAAAAATTATGATATGATGTAAGAAAATAAAAAATAATTCTATAGTCGTAATCATCATCTTCCTCAAAACTTATTTTTACACTCAAGTCAAAGACAACTTTATCGTACGAATATAATTTTTAAAATAATAAAAATTATGATATGATGTAACAAAATAAAAAATAATTCTATAGTCGTAATCATCGTCTTCCTCAAAACTTATTTTTACACTCAAGACAAAGACATCTTTATCGTACAAATAGATTTCATCCCATTGATTCCTTCTACATTTTCTCCTCATGTGGAGACTGCTGTCATGAATAGCTTCCAATAGTTTTCTCCTCCTTCGTCGTTCTCGCCAGTTAATGTATTTTGGATTATTTTTTTTATTCAAAGTATCTTACCTTTCAAAACAGCGGAACACCCCCTCAAAACAGCTTAACATAGCTACTATATCGCAATATGAAAACAGAGATAAACGTCATTAGCGTAGAAGCATTTTTGGAGAAGTTGAATGATCAAACCAATAGTGGGCGTTCTCTCGGCAATTTCTGAAATGGAACAGGGGCACATCACTCTCTCAAATGAAGCCTCCTGAGTGGTGAGAAGTGTAGCACCTAAGTTATCAAAATAGCTCATCTCATGGAAACCTATAATTGTTTTAAGGAAAAAAGAGGGCCTCACTTAAATTTATTTTAAAAAATTATAACAAAAAAATATAATTACTCATTTCAATAATGATTCACAATTATAATGGTGAGAGTAAAACAATATGATTACAAGACAAATACAACAAGGCAAAATCAACAGAAAAAATAACCAACTGCTAAAACTATAAATTGAGGCAGAAAGAGAAATCTAAATCCATCATCCAACAAGAAGATAGGAACCGAGGTCTCAATCCAAAGGATAATAACCAAGCCTAAGCATCACCAAGAAACATGCAAACAACCGAACAGAAGTAGCATCAAAGCAGACCAAAACATCAAAAATAACAATTGTCTGCACATCTAACAGTAGCCGTAGAAAAAATCTCTCCATGATTGTCAATGCCATAACTATCTTCTATTGACCTCACTTTTGTGAGGACTCAACCCACCTACTTACCCATGACCCTAGACCAGGGTTGTGCTTTGTTTTTGGGTCTCATCAGGGCAAGCACAAGCTCCAACCCTTAGTTGGGATGGCTTAGGGTTTTGACCACGTGAGGAGCCCAAATTGACCCCCATATGCCCAGAACACCCAAATCAACCCCCATATGCCCAGAACACCCAAATCAACCCAAAACCCTAGGGGTCTTCCAATGAACCCTAAGAACCACCATGACCATGAAAGTAACCTTAGGAGAAGGGTCTTTTTAAATTGATCCCTAGCCTCACTCAAGGCCTCCCTAACCCCACCAAACCCTAAAAATCATCTTAAACTCTAACATGGCCTTTTGACCCCAAAATTTGGTGGCACCTTGGGATGGTCAAATCTAATTGGGCCTACCCCAATGTCGGTCAAATCTTGACAATTTGAACACATCCCCATCAAATTGAGCCTCACCAAACATGGTCATGACACCACACCATGTGATGGATCCAATTAGCACGATGGGGTCAACTCCTATAATTAAATAATTAATTAATTAATTAATCAAGGTGGTTATGACATTCCATTTATCCCTAAAATTTAGGGTAAATGAAACCCATTAGCTTAAACCCAAAACTCTAAAATCGAACCCAAAGCCAATGGCCCATGAAGCCCTTAAACTATTCCCCATGGGTTACCCATGACCCAAAACTAACCAACAATGAAATGTAGTTGACACTACAAGATAACCCAAGTCAAGTCCAACCACTATAGGACAAAACCACACATTTCACGGTGGGGGAGGCCACAAGGAACCTTGGTCATGGACCCTTTAACCCAACTTTTGGTGAGCCAAACTATGCCTTGGGGAGCCAACCAACCACCAAAAGGCCCCTCAATCACCATGAGCTCCTCCCCATAATATCTTCTCCACCATTAGCACCGCCTTGTCCAATGCATGGAAAATTGCAAAAGTATTTCCCCCACTGCCCTAAGTCTCTGGAAATTCTTCTCACATGTTATGAGGAGCCGTCGAAGCACCTCCACACCTTGCCAAGCTCCCCATATCTCTCCCATGGCTATATAAGAAGGAACCCATGAACCTTAAGTACACAGTGATCCTAATTCTCTTTATAGATGACAATGCGCTGTATGAGATTATATGCTTAATTTCCTTATTTATAATTCTTAACTTACAAAAAAGCCAAAAACATGATCCTGATCCCAAACATGATCCCAAGCAAAAGCTAGGTAAATTCTTAATTTCAAAGCAAGTAAGAATACAATTATAATATCTAATAGGAGATACTAAGCAAGTATACACATCGTTATCAAATAATATAGAATTTTTTTATTAAGCCTCGAATATCGAACCCACAAGGAAAATATAATATGCACTTTATAAAACAGAAGAAATTAGATAACACAATTCAGCTTAGCAAAATATTCTTACTTAAACTCTAGATACTAAAATAGAAATGAAAGTTCAATTCTTTTTATAATTTTTGGTTATTGAGAATAAAGTAAGCAACTAACTAACTTAACTAGATATTTGTAAGATGAATGCAGTATAAATAAAATATCTTTTTCGCTATCATGAATCAGTGAAAACTATAGGAATTTTGTTGTGGAAGTATTTTATATGTGTTGTGCCAAATAAAAACAATAATATTTTTTACCCTTACTAGAGATGCTATAAAGAACATTGGTTGATCTATAGTTTGAATAGTCTTGAAGACGACCTACACAAGGAAGGATACTAGCTCTCATGAGTTCCCTCTTCTCCTTCCACTTGGGGCTAACATCTCGTATCAAAACCTAAAACTATAAATCAAATTGGGGGTTTTAGTCTATCACTCTAAAATCCTCTAATTTTACACCCTTCAAAGTTTATTTCCATATTTATTTGCACTCAAACTCATGAACTACATTCTCATCCATGAAATCAAATGTGATTCTTACCATTTGTTGACTGATACAATACCATCTCGGATCTTACATATTCTCATAACAGTTATTAACATCTAAATTGACGAAATCAAGAAGTAAGTGAAATACAAGGTTTAAAATCATCACAATTTTTTCCAACATTAAAGTTTAATATTTCACATAATTTCCCTCCAATACTTAATCACTTATCTTTTTAAGGAAAAAGGCAAAGAAAATTACTCAAAATTCATGGAGAAAACACAACCACACTTGAGTTTAAAAGTAGAAATCATGCACACATACAAGAAGTCTAAATTAAAACCAAATGCAGTCACAAATATAAAAACCTATCTCAAATTCTTCTCCACCAAATGTCTTGAATTTCCTTTTAATATCTTCCTTCACTCACAATACAAAGTACACTCAAAATAAAAAGAAAAGGTAAGCGGCGGCGGTGGTGATGAGAGGCGGCGAGGTATGTGGTGGTTGGCACTGGTCGGTATGGGATGGATGGATGATGATTGGCCTCTTACGTAGATGATCCAAGTCTTGAATGATCCAAGTCTAAATAAAAACAAATGTCTTGAATTTCCTTTTAATCTCTTCTTTCACTCACAATACAAAGTACATTCAAAATAAAAAGAAAAGGTAAGCGGCAACGGTGGTGATGAGAGGCGGCAAGGTATGTGGTGGTTGGCACTGGTCGGTATGGGATGGATGGATGATGATTGGCCTCTTACGTAGATGATCCAAGTCTTGAATGATCCAAGTCTAAATAAAAACAAATGTCTTGAATTTCCTTTTAATCTCTTCTTTCACTCACAATACAAAGTACATTCAAAATAAAAAGAAAAGGTAAGCGGCAACGGTGGTGATGAGAGGCGGCAAGGTATGTGGTGGTTGGCACTGGTCGGTATGGGATGGATGGATGATGATTGGCCTATTACATAGATGATCCAAGTCTTCTTTTATAAAAATCTAAAAGGTGCCTTGGTGTCTCTTCAAAATGTGTCCCCATTCAATGAATGTTCTTGAAGTTTCCTCCTTTCAAAATTCAATTGAAAGAATTTTCGTGTCCATTAATTATTTCCCACGTTTTTACTAAGGGTTGCTTCAAACATCTCTTCAAAAATTTTTCTAAATTTAATGAATCATCAAATAACTATTTCTGGCACATAAGCGCGGGATACTTGGTGCTTAGGCGTGACTCTCTCTATTTAACTGACGCATAAGCGCCAGTCCTGGGTGCTTAGGTGCCCTAATTTAATTTTGCACCTTCTTCATTTTTGCTCCAAATTTGATCATTTTTCACTCATTTTATCATTTTTTCATCCAATTGATTGTACCTGAAATAAAAACACACAAATACCTTTCATTAAAGTGCAATATGTCAAAATTATGTATGGAAATGTGTACATAAATACTATATATTTTAGATGTATTAAAATCCCCCAAATTTAAATTGTTACTTGTCCTCAAGTGATACTCCAATCCTTTAAAAACTAAATAAGTAAATTATGTATATGAGTTTCTTTAGGATATTCTAAAATTTTGATGTAGAAATATAGTAGCCCAATTTAAGAAAATCATTAGTGAATGACATTAGTGAATGAGACCAACTTAGAGTTTATAAATTTTTAATGTAAAGAAGTATGAAAATATGAGTTTCTTTCTAGTTCAAAAATATTGTAAATTCTCCAAATATAGAGTTTAAGCATTCTATCTTCTCCACTTAAAAAAAATTTTTAAGAATAATTTTACTTACTATATTATATCCTTAAGCTTAAGAGTTCCTTAAGTCTTATACTTTAAAAACATCAGATGTGAAACCAATTTTTTATTAGACACTAATCCTCAAGCTTCTCCTCCCCTTTTCAACCTTACTTTTTTTTTTCAGACAAGGATTACTATATCTGGATAGACTTTTAATGATTTTGAATTTCACTCTTCCTTTCCTAAAGCAAAGAGTTGATATATTTCATTTACTTAAAAACATAATAATAGTTTTGAAAATTATTTTCAATAAAAGAAATTTAAGTTTTGAAAATTAAGTCTAATTCTTCTACATTTTTCAAAAATATAATTTCTCCTACTAAAGATAGTTACACAATATTTATCATTTCCACATTAAAAATTTTTAACTTTAAGTTTTGTTCATTACTATAGAATTTAACCAAATTCTCTTATTCATTTCTATATTCAAAATTTTACTTCCCTAATATAACTTCATATACATGATCATTTTTCTTCAAATTAAAATCAAATTTATTTGAAGTACATTTGAGAACAAATAAATTTCAAGATTTTAGAAAATTTTTCATTCCCCCCCAAACTTAAATTTTTAATAAGATAGAACATTTTAACATCATATATATAGGTAGGAATAAAAACTGAAAAATAACATGCTTGCAGGAATTTTTACATCCTAAATATACTAACATCCTAAATATACTAGTACACAAATTAAAAATATGAGTAAAAATTAAATTGATCAAATTTTAATTTACTTAACATATAGAGATCCATTAGACTTCTATGCAGAGGAGGATAACATAAAACCAAACAAACATTCACAACTACAACATAAAGAAAATATCTGGTAGTAATTTTGAAAATCTTAAACATGAAGTTTTTAAGTGAAAATTAACAATATTCTAAACCTTCATAAGATTCAGAATTAAGTTCAACACAGACTAACTAAAAACACTAAACAACACAGCTAAAACAATTACTACCACAAAAACAAAACATAAATACTAAAAAAAACATAAATACATCACAACAGTGTCTAACAAAACAAAACATGGACTAAACTAACGTCTCAAACAAATAAACAAAATAATAACTACAATATAACTATACCACAAAAAAAGTTCACAACAATATATAAAAATTAAACTGAAGTATAGAACCAGTCTAATCATCCTCTTCCTCCTCAGCATCACTATCATCATTATGTCAAATAGCTGTAGGCTCATATGATGGATATTTTGGATATTGAGGGAAAATTGCACTCTGGTCACCTCTCATGAGGTTTTCCGTACATGAGTGGAATTTTTCCTCAGAATCACTATGTCTTCTTATACGTCCATCCATATGTTTTTCAAGATTGATGTTGTTCCTTCGGGTCGCCCAATTGACCCCACTGGCACTACCAACACGACCAAATATCTTTTTTTGACTCGTTCAATAGGCCATAACGACCTGATCAAATCGATTGATGCACTCCATCGGCTCGCCCCACAGGCTCTGCATGCTCTATCTTTACCTCAAAGACACACCCATCCTCTAGTTCAATGCCTTCTTGCAACACCCACCCTCTGGGTCACTACTTCCACGATGCACCCACTCTCCGAGTTACTGCCTCCTCAACACACCTACTCTCCAGGACACACCCACCCTCCGGGTTAGTGCCTCCACGACACACTTATCCCTTTTGGTCACTGACTCCACAACACACCCACCCTCTAGGTAAATACCTCCATGGCGCACACACCCTTTGGTTCACTACCTTCTCGACACACCTATCCTCTAGGTCATTGCCTCTACGACACACACACCCTTTGAATCACTGACTCCTCGGTACAACCACCCCTTCGGTTCACTGTCTCCTCGGCATACTCACCCTTCGAATCACTGTCTCCATGACACACTCATCTTCACTTGTGTTCAATGTTTCACATGAACACTTCTGAACTTTCGACTCATTTGTCATTGATATACGCCACTGTTTACTAGTGATGAATTTTTGTTATCTCGTGGCAGCACCCTACACTATCATGAGTTTGTTCTTTCATGTAAGTCATGTGTTTGTGTTCTTGCTTGCATGGTGCACTATACTATGTATGTGCTCACCATTTGCATGTGTGTTTAGTCGTTATTGGGGCAAGGTGTAATTCTCCCCAGTGACATCTTATAACCTAGGCGACCAAACACAATAACATTTATGTGACGTGCCTTGCATGTGCATCTTTGTATTGTCAGCATATTCATTAGTATATGCCACCATATACTGGTGATAAGTATTTGCTATTTTGTGATCGCTTCAACTTCTATGAGGCGGTCACTGTGCACTGGACCAATTTGGATTCGCATGTGTATCCTCGATTGTCTCGACGATGAAACAAGCTTTGTTGCTTAAGTGACTCTCTGTTAATCACGACTGGTAGGGCCCGCGAAGTGTCTCGGTGGGTAATACTAGCTATCGTATCGTGACTAACACGTGTACGTTGTGCAAAGGTTCCAAGAGGTATAATGAGTGCCACGTAAGCTTTTGTTTCATTAGAACTTGATTTAAATTATAAAAATTTATACTTTTATTAATTACGCATCATACTTGCAAAATTTATTTTAAAACGACTTGCATACTTAGCTAAGACCGTACATGAGTTCAAAATTTTTAAGACCTTCTACAAAACCTACATATAAAGGCACCTCTAAAAATCATTGGATCTTTAAGATGGGCTCAGTGACGGCGACCCCGTCAAAACAAGTCCATGAGTTTGTACCTTTAATTCTAAATTATTACAAAAGACTTGTTTCGAAAAATCCTAAACATCACAATACTTATATGGTGAGAGAGAGAGAGAGACTGCAACAGCTATGCGTCCGACGACCGACAGTAAGAACGATTTCAAACTAATTAATCCTAGCTACCAAAATCACAGATGAATAACGCTCTGTGAAACCTTACCCGACGGAGTGAGAAGAAAATGGAAATTAATTCAACACGAAGGGTTTTATTTTTGAAGTAATGGGCTAGATCGAGCCGAGTCATTTATTTAAATATACGACGATTTTGCTTTTGAAGTAATGGGCTGGATCTAGCCATTTATTAAAACAAAGAACTTTTCATTTTTTAATTAATGGCTCTGTGGAGACTCCTAAGACAATACTTTCTGTCATTGTGTCCAGAATCATGAACCAATAGTTTCTTTCAGAGTTCACCTCTAGTTGCATCATGTTTATAAATTTCACCCACAGCCGCACCCACCACAGGCTGCATTTTTCCAATGGTAAATGTAAATGTGGCGCACGGTGGCACGAGTGAGTTTGTATTTGCGCGTACCGTTCATGTGAGAGGCTCCTCAAGTCTTCTTCCTAGTGTTTTTGGTCCTTTTTCCTCGACCAAGTGCCCTCTGGGTATTAAACCGCAGTGATGGAGGTGCCCAGAAGCATTAAAATTAGACGGAGAGGGGAAGAGGGAGAGGGGGAAGGGAATCTGAAATGATGGAGAAGCTCTTAGGGCTTCTAAGGGTGAGAGTTTTGCGAGGGGTGGACCTCGCTGTCCGGGATGTATGCAGCAGCGATCCCTACGTTGTCCTCCGCATGGGGAAACAGGTATCTCTCAAACTTTTTCTCTTGAGGGTTTTACTTTTAACTTTTGGATTTGAGCAAGTTCTGCAACGAAAAAAGTAATGATCTCAGCTGTTTGATCTGGATTTTGCAAAATGAATAACGCTCTGTGAAACCTTACCCGACGGAGTTAGAAGAAAATGAAAATTGATTCAACACGAAGGGTTTTGTTTTCGAAGTGATGAGCTAGATGTATTTAAATATAAGACGATTTTACTTTTGAAATAATGGGCTGGATCTGATCATTTATTAAAATATAGAGTTTGTCATTTTCTAATTAATGGCTCTGCCGAGACTCCTAAGACAATACTTTCTGTCATTGTGTCCAGAATCATGAACCAATAGTTTCTTTCAGAGTTCACCTCTAGTTGCATCATGTTTATAAATTTCACCCACAGCCGCACCCACCACAGGCTGCATTTTTCCAATTGTAAATGTAAATGTGGCGCACGGTGGCACGAGTGAGTTTGATTTGCGCGTACCGTTCATGTGAGGGCTCCTCAGAGGCTCCTCAAGTCTTCTTCCTAGTGTTTTTGGTCCTTTTTCCTCGACCAAGTGCCCTCTGGGTATTAAACCGCAGTGATGGAGGTGCCCAGAAGCATTAAAATTAGACGGAGAGGGGAAGAGGGAGAGGGGGAAGGGAATCTGAAATGATGGAGAAGCTCTTAGGGCTTCTAAGGGTGAGAGTTTTGCGAGGGGTGGACCTCGCTGTCCGGGATGTTTGCAGCAGCGATCCCTACGTTGTCCTCCGCATGGGGAAACAGGTATCTCTCAAACTTTTTCTCTCAAGGGTTTTACTTTTAACTTTTGGATTTGAACAAGTTCTGCAACGAAAGAAGTAATGATCTCAGCTGTTCGATCTGGATTTTGCAATGCGAAATTTAAGTGCCATTGATCTTGCTGGAGAGCAGATTATAGTGTAAAATTGCGGACTTTTTGAATATGTAGGGGTAGGGCTGTTCCTATTTAGAGCCAAGCTGAGAACGGTTTAAAATTGGCTTGAAAAAAATTTGATCCGAAATCTTATCCAATAATTTGGCTTGTTTATTTCGATCTGATCTCAATCCCATTGAAAATTGGAATCAATTTTCAAGCGATCAGTGATCTTTGAGCTACATTTACTGCCCTATGCAGGGGAGATGAAGAGTAGAGTGGAGGCTAAGGTGTGAAAGAAGTTCCCAAACTAAGTTTTTTCGTAGTTTTGATATTGGAGAGGGGCTAATGTTGGAGGCTGGAAGCAGCTAACATTTGACGATGAGGGACGATGAAGAATCGTCATGGAGGGTAGGGGCTGCTGCTGCTTAATAATACTTAATGGAGGACAACTTTACTCGCTCTTAAATTCTTATGTATTTACATATCTAACATTTAAATATTTTTTTTTTAATATTTACATCATTCAAAATTTTCATTTCATATAAAAATAAGTGAGCGCGCTTTTTTGTTTTTAAAGCACAGATAAAATGTTATGAGATGTAGAAATCGAAATTTTGATAATAATTATATAAATACATAAGAATTGTGTGGTGTGTGTATAATTCTTTCTTAATTTTTATATCACAAATTCGTTAAAAACTATCCATATTTTAAATTAAAACCATGTTATTGAAAATTTTATATAGATTTATTGAAAATGAAAAAAAAAATCATAATATTATTTTACAAATTTATGTTAATATACATTATGAAAAACCAAAAAGGAACTTTATTTTTAATTTAAATGTAATTCTATTTAAAAATTAGGGGCTTTTACATACATAGCAAACAATTCATATGTATAGCTCACACCTAAACTTTCATGTTTACACACATAACACTCAAATATTTAATTTTACATAAAAAAAAAATTATCACCACATTTTAAAAGTGAAATACATCTTTTCATGCATATATTTAAATGTGTCTCGAAATATAACATCTCTACGTTTACTTGAGGGAGCTGAGTTCTAAATATTATATTGGAGCATGGGTTATTTTCACATAGCTAAAGACACATGTGTTGGAAGTTGACTACAAATAGACAACTATACTGATATATAATGCAGATGCACAGTGATTGATACATAATTATATGATGATATATATGTTGACCTCACTTTTGGTTGAGGTCTAGAAACTTCTTTAGTAGCCTAGGTCTAGCCATAGGACTTTTCTATTGACTAGTCTTAGAAAACTAGAAAAGGTACCCTCACCATTAGAAACTCAAAACTGTCTAAAATCAGGACCCTCACCTGCAAATTGTTGGCATTATACGAATTTTCACTATAAGCCATCAACACTAACACTCACATCCGTAACACAGGATTGGATCATGGACTTAGGAGCAACATCACATGTCACACCTCACCTTGATAATCTACGAAACTCCACCTCCTACTTTGGGATAGATCATGTGCTTATAGGTAATGGTCATAATGGATAACCTGCTCTCATCACACACTATGACAATGAAATTCTCCTACACCAACTATTAAGGCCATCTATCCTCACTTCCATATCACAAAATAACAGCTAACATCTCAAAAAGTTGCCCAGAACTGAATACACAGTCATCCCCATCATTTTGTCACAAATTTCATACTAATAAGAGTCCCAAACAACCATTTGTACCTAGTGCTGGCAAGCATAAACTCTAGGAAAAAGTCAACTCAGATGTATGGGGTCAATTTCTCATTCCCTCTATTTATGATAAAAAAAACTCCCTCTATTTATGATAAAAAAAACTCCCTCTATTTATGATAAAAAAAACTCCCTCTATTTATGATAAAAAAAACTATGTTACTTTATTGATTCTCATACTTGTTATAATTGGCTTTTATCCAATGCAAACAAAATTTGAAACTACCCAAATCTTCATTAAGTTTCATCAAATGATTCTTACACACTTCAATAAATTCATAAAACACCTCAGATCTGATTGAGGAAATGAATATCTCTCTCATCATATAAAGAACTATCTGAATGCTCATGGCATAATTCACCAACTAATTTGCCCACATACCTCAGAGCAAAAAGGTCTTGCTGAAAGAAAACACACGCAACTCATATGCCCTTATACGCGCTTAACGAGTGTTCGTGCCTCTCACAGGTATATCGCTCGACAGACTTGCTCCATGACATTTTTGCTTCATGGTACCCCACGACATTAGTGTTTACACTCACACTAGTATATGACATTCTGCATGAACATAACGTAGATATTTGAGTTTGTTTGAGTCACTGTCCATACACACTCATTCCTGGCATCCATGTATCTTATTCGAGTGTAGCTTGCACATCAAGCCTGTCGAGAGTGTAACTCTCCCAGTGAGAATTACTTCACCTTCTCTTCTATGACACCACATCACACTTTTGTATGTCACTCTTCCAGGTCACTGCCATCACGACACACCCATCCATCTGGATCACAGCCTCCATGACACACCCATTCTTTTGGGTCACAACCTCCACAACACACCCACCATTTCGGGTCACTGCCTCTATAGCACACCAACCCTCAGAGTCATTGCCTTCACGACAAGGTCACTGCCTCCACTACATACCCACTATCGAGGTCACTGCCTCCACGACACACCCACTTCTTTGGGTCACTTACTCCACAGCTCACCCATCCCGCCGGGTCACTTACTACACGACACACCCAACCATTCGAGTCACTGCCTCCACGACACACCCACGCTCTGAGTCACCGCCTTCTCGGTAAACTTATCTCCGCTTGTGTCGTATGTTTTGCATGCACACTATCGCACTGTCAGTGCATTTATCATTGGTACACGCCACCGTATGCTAGTGACGAATGCTTGTTATCTTGTGATAGCACCCTACACTAACATATTACATTAGACCATGTTGGATTTCGTCTTTACCACGAAACTGGCTTTTTAGCTGAGTGACCCTCCACTGGTCACAACAAGGTTGCGAGTATAATCTACGAGATGCCTCTAGGGGGGGTGGAGGGGAGCAATACTAGCTAACATGCTGGGATTGGAATATGCATGTCGTGCTAAGGTTCTAAGGGGCCTAATAGGTGTCACAATGGACTTCATTTAAAATAATAATAATAGTTTTTAATTAAACGTAATATGTCATCTCGAAAGATGAGAATATAACTTAACAATAGATTCAATTATTCAAACTAAGAAATTTATAATATTTGTTTAGTTAGCATAAATACCAACAGATCGTTCACCGATCTAATCAGAAGATTAAATGGGATTTAGATTATCTGGGTTATTAATTCTCCCATGGACGCAAACCTTATATTTAATTATATCTCAAGCAACAACAACAACAACAACAAAGCCTTAATCCCACTACGTGGGGTCGGCTACATGAATCCTTTTTCAAGCGAATGAAATTATTTAAAAAAACACTAATAAGATTGAAGTTTTGTCTCCAAGAATTCAATGTTTAGTTTCCACAATTGATTTTAGGAAAATCAACTGGGAAATGCTCAATGTAAAACAATTATTTTTGAAATTCAAAGAAATAAAAAGTAGGAGATGTCGAAGATACCGAGAAAACCTCAGTGAGATCTCAAATTAACCTATGATTTAACTTTACGTCTTTGAAAGGGAAGTTATTTATTATTTTAATCATGTAATTTATTTAGAAATTTTGGACTTACATTTGCATGACATACAATCATGCAAACCGCCTAAAAAGATATGAGGATTTATGTCGTATCGAACAACCTCGAGATCCTAAAAAAAGTTAGAGTTTATATTGCATGACATACAATCATACGAAAGCCTAAAAGATAGTTTAAGGATTTAGACAAACTACCTTGAAATCCTAAGGCTTATGTTAATTAAGTATATGAAAAAAAGAGAAAATCATGCCTCAGAACGCCTACCCTAGGGTTTTTGTTGTCTGTTTGGTTGTTGTGAAATGATTTTTTTTAAAATTAATTTTTATTATTTAAATGATTAAAAGGGGACTTTTATTTTATTTTGACTGATGACGGTATAGTTCCGTCGTCCCGACAAAACTGTTAGTTTGAATTTACTTAATTTAAAGAAGTTGTTAAACTTTTTTAGACCAGAGAATTCTTATTAGTAACCATGGGTCACCTCATCCAAGAGATGCTCATAAATCCAAATGATAAATTATTATTATTATGTTATTATTGTTATATTTTAATCTGAATGTTTACCGACAATATTATACAACTTATTTGAGTTTCTTGAATTGATTTATCAAAGTTTTAAACACTTTGTGATGTATTTGATTGAATTTTTCTTTCTTTAATTAATGAGTTTCATTATGGAGGTTTTAAAATTTATTAAAATCATTTTGTCAAATGAATGTATTAGTCACATGTTATAAGATCTCAGCATAAACATATGTCTCATGTCTTCTATCCTAGGGTTTTCTTGTTTCATAGGCTAGAAAATACAATCAGTAAAAGAAGAATAACAATATAATATGTATAAATAAAGCATATACAGTCAAGTGTAGTAAACAAGAAAATAGTAGACGTACCTGCCGCCTCTGATACTATTTCAAATAATCCTTTTTTTAAGAATTATAGTATATGGTTTCATAATAATTAATTTATATATGCCAGCTTTGGAACATAAATGAAAGGATAAAAACTATCACATAAGGTTGCTAGAAGAAGTTAGGAGAACCTCCTCGGTTGCTCATTTAAACCGAAAAGAATGCTTGAGTAAGGGTCGTCACGAAGTGTGCCACCTCGAAGGAGGCCAATAAACTTCTTAAACAACCTTACATGTGAAGCAATAATAAGAGAATTTACCCATAATCCACTCAATTCTTATGTGTTTATATATCTTACCCCTAAAGTTCAACTTTTACATATATGTCATCTTACCTATGTATGAAAATGTGTATTTCATTTTTAAAAAAGTGGTGATAGTGATATTTTTTATGTGATGTTAAAAATTTGAGTACTATTGTGTAAATATAAAAGTTTAGATGTGAGATATATAAATACGTAAGAATTGCATGTTGTGCATGTAAATGACCCAATTTTAAATTGTTTGGATACGGATGATTGATCTTTTGCAAGTAAGATGACTCTTGGTGGATTGCGGCGATATCAGAAGTTATTCAAGAGATAGCAATGAATCTATAAGGAATGGCAGAGAGCAAATGAACAAACGTTATGGGATATACAAAAACAAGGAAGCTAATAAAATTGAAAAATGGAATAATGTTATAAATTTGATGATCTGTGTGGTCGGCTAAATCTGAACGAGTAAATGAGACAAAACCTATATAAAAAGGAAAAAAAAGGATGCATACATTTCTATTTCTATTAAGTTAGATGCACTGACAACAAAGACATTAACATTGTGTTCAAAGAAGAAGATATTAAAATTTTTGATGGAAATGCTACTATGAAAAATAAATAAAAATAAATTTAAGAAGTATACTTCGCAGAATGAATAGAATGGAATATAAACTATAAGAATTTGCTCAAAACAGCATAAGAAAGCAAGCTTTAAAAAAAATTGCATAGACCAAAGATTTTAGGTCAAACAAGACATTTATTAAGGAATAAAAAGTTAAAGATAATATTAGATTAACATATTTATTTCAACAATTTTCTTAAAATTAAGAAAATTTTAAATGATTGACAAAAGAACATCCAATGATATTTTATAAGATTTAAAGAAGATGCATTGGATCAAGCATATGCTTCATGAAGTTACGAAGGATAGTGATTGTAAAGAAAATTGTAATACTCACATAAATATCAGATTATCCACTTTTATAGTTCAAGGATCGAGCGCATTTACATACATAACACATAATTCTGTATTCACATATCTGACATTGAAATTTTCATATATACAAAAGTATTAGGCTTATCTTTAACATCACGTTAAAAGCACTCATCTTTTCCCCTTTTTTTTTAGACTGAAATTCATCTTTACATGCATAAATTTATCATACCAAGGTGCAGAAGTGTAAAAACGTTGCAATCAAGGAAATCCATAAACATATATTTCAGTTAAGTGCCAACAGAAATTTATCATACCAAGGTGCATATGTGAAAATATTCAAGAATTTAACAATGGTAAATATCTTAAAGTTAAGCATTATACATTTAAACATATAAGTATTGAATGATATGTATGTAAATCTTCCTGAACTAAATTGCTACAAAGTTTCTTTATCAGACTTAGAAAAATTTAAATAGAATTTATTCATATGGCTTCTCCCATTTTTTTTATCAAAGGATTCAACTTCAAAACTTATTATCACGTAAGTAAAATAGATCCGATGTAGATCATATCAAGAAATAATATAATTGAGCGATCCTGATATAAAATTATGAACTAAATCATAAACTGAAGTTTGCTACACTAATCTGACGAAACTGAAGCATGTTCCTTGTCTATAAATCTTTCTCAAATGGTCATTGATTTTCACATAAACCCAAGATATAATTCATAAAGCATTTCAACAGTAACTCGAAACAATTTAACTTTTTTTTTTCATGCTTTTTTTTTTCATGAATCCCACCATCAAGACCATTCAAATCCCACACAAGAAAAGAGATGAAATCATAATCTCGACTTATCGCTCACTTCAACATGCGCTTAGCTAAGTTTAAGAAAAAACAACGTTACGTTAAATGAATTATAAACACATGTGAATCATCAAATCATCATCCCTCAGCAATTCTTGCAAATTTCAGATATTTGAAATAGCATTTTAATTGCATCTCGGTCATAAATGACTAGAATCAAGAAGTGAGAACTCTCATAAACCTTTCCCAAAACCAGATTTATATGTTTTGGTATAATCATATAAATTACCAATAGGCATTAAAGCATTTTTTTCAAACATATATATCATTTGAAACATATAATCTAAAGCATGCATCCCAACCCTATATTACTAAAACAGATATCCAAGATAATTAAACACAAATCCAGAAGTAAATAGAGGTTTCAGTTAAAGGAATAGTGAGATTATAAAATGATAGATAATCACGATGATTTTCTTTTATTCAAATATGAATCAAGAAAGATTAAGAATCTTCAGATTTAAAGACTGCTAGCGGATAATGAATGTTAGAGAAGATCATAAAAAAAATTAAAATTTCTGAAATAAAATCCATAAGCTTAGAAGTAAATAGAACCAAATTTCTGTTAGCTTAATTAAGAAAATCAATTCAAAATACATCACAGAGATGGATTAAGACATTCTTAAGAACAAAGATTTAGGGGAAAATTCACAAAGAGAAACAAAGTCTTGTATGCATGCGGCAATAAAGAAAGCAAAAGAAACCTATGCCCTCTAATCAATATTTCTTTATGAACAAACAGTTTTGACAGAGATATTTTCCTAGGTCCTTCTTTTTTTATGAATCCAGATGTAGAATAAAGAAACATTAAATCTGAAACTAAAGTATGCAATTCACACATTAAAGATGTATACAAGGAGAATGGTAGCAATGATATGCGATCAAATGATGAAATAGAAGTTTAGGTTTACCGGGTTTTGAGGTTTCTTGCGGTTTGATCGGAAAGGAAAGAGGGAAAACGAATGAACAGGTTTCAGAGAAGAAGTCGGGCGGGAGAAAAAAATATCGGGCCAAAAGAAATAAAATTGGGGGAGAAGCCTGGCAAGATTGATCGAGGGTCGGAGGTGAGCTGGGCGAGGTTTCATTGCAACACACTTCTTTTTTTTGTTATTTTTTTAGTGGGACTCACTCGAATTATTCATTTGTTTTAATTGAACATTGGACATAATTTTAAGTTCGGTGTTTGGACGCCGGTGTTCGGACATAATGAAAAGTGGAGGTCGGCCAGGGCTTGAGCGAGAGGGGATATTTATAGCCAAGAGAAGGTGGGTGTGGCTTGCCTTGGAAGCCACGGTCGGTGAAGTCTGCACCGAGAGAATGTCGCGTGAGGGAGACGAGAAAGTTAGGTTATTGTCGGTTAGGACACACAAGTGAGAGGGATAGATGTCTTAAGGGAGAGGGGGTCATGTGAGTTTTATAAAGGTTTATTATTATTATTATTTATCTAAAAGTCTCAATTTACACATTACTCGTTTGCACGTGAAACTATAATAAAATGGGTATTCTCTCTTAGATTAATGTTCCAGACGAACTCGCGCAGTCCGTTTTGTCATTCGGGGACGTCTGGGCAAATTCGTCGACGATCGAACCCATGTTAGCCAATTTCGCGTGCGGCGCGGCGAAAATTATTCTTCGACCTAATCAGAGTTGTCCGACAGAAAAAATGCTGACCGACTTTCACCCAAGTGAAAGTCGAAATCTGGCATAACGATATTGGCAATGTGCCTCTCAACACAGACCAGAGAGTCTCAAAATTGTGTCATGTGGGCTTTACTTTTATTTAAATTTGACATTGATTTTGATCAATGAATCTAGTGTGAATGTGAGGTGAATTGTGATGTTTCAAAAATTTTAATTTACAAGTCCCAAAAAGTCTTCTTAGGGCTTCTTCAATCCTTATGAGAACTTAACTTAAGATTCAATGTGTTGGTCTCAATCGACTCAACCAAGAGTTGAGGATTCAAGACCATACACACGAGACTATAAGAAGTCAATAAGTGGTTTGAATTTCTAAGTGGTGTGGTTTCCAATACTTTTAATCTAGAAGAGTCAATAGAGAAGATCTATGGCTAGATCCTAGGCTCTAGAGAAGGCGAAAAAACTCTTAAAAATGAGTTCAACAATCAGCTTTGTAGTTGAACCTCCATTTTTCTTCCTTTCCAGCAGTATCCTTGCCACATCGGTAGGTATAATTCTCACATTTTAGAGTTCCACCTTATTGGCATAATATAGAGTTTCATTCCTTTGACCTTAGGGCTACTGAAGTCTCCGCAAACGACGCAATTCACAGATTGCTAACTGGGGATCTCTGGACATGTTAGGTAGACTATCTTCACTATCAGGTAGACTCGGGATACGAATATCTTGGGATGACAGGTCTATGGAATTCTGACATAACTACCTCTACCTGTTTAGGGATTAGCCTTCTCGCTCATTTGCCCTCTTCGTTGATGTCGTTTAGCGAGCCTCATTTAGCTGACAGGTCACTGCCCGTGTGGGTTATAAAGATTTGTCCTCTGCTCT
The DNA here is from genome assembly GCF_001263595.1 of Phalaenopsis equestris. NCBI lineage: Eukaryota > Viridiplantae > Streptophyta > Magnoliopsida > Asparagales > Orchidaceae > Phalaenopsis > Phalaenopsis equestris. Next base: position 156,377 of record NW_018164917.1, read on the forward strand.
TACAACCCAGTTCAACCTCGAAGCAGTTGGATGTTTCTTACCAGACGACTTAGTTATTTCATAAGCCCTAGTCACAGATGAATAATTTGTAAAGGCATGACACTCAAAAAGTAGATAGAAAGAATGCTAGCTTATGATTATTACGAAGGCTACGAAGAGTACAATGTAAATGCTTAAATGATTAGTGTACGGATGGGATGCTTGTGGAAATGATTGATTGTTTCTAGGCTAAGGGTTGGCCAATCATGCAATGCTAATGTTGTGGAATTCTTTGAAAAGAGAGTAGTGCAAGGGAGTTGGAGATGTCGGGAGTGGATGAATATACTAGTAGAGTCCACATATGTGTGGACCTTCAAGAAGTGTGTGATGTGTCTTGATATCCTTAATTTTGTAGCCAATTGATGTAAAGGTGAAAAAATAAGAATTTACTTTGGTTAGTTTGCAAACTAAGATAAGATTATAGACTAAGTTAGGAATGTGATGAAGATGAGATAGTCTTAACTTCTGGAATGGTGTAGGTAGTAATCTTTGGCCAATGTGAGCAATGGAAAGCTGTTTTCCATTTCCCATTGTAATATTGTTGTTTCTACAATATGCTTAAGCGTTGAGATCTATTGTAGATCAAATTTGAAATGCTTAGTGACTCTGAAGTTCAGGTACCACTTATTTGTTGGAGGATTTATTTGGCAGTGACAAGATCTGAGGGTTGTTGATAAGATTTGTCTTGTCTATACCAACAGTTAGAGATGAAATGCCCTGATTTAGTGCATATATGACATATACTGAAATGTTTTTTGGGGTTGTTTGAGTTGAAGTTGATCTAATTTATATTGGGCGATGGAATTTTGTTTTATTTAAGGAGAAATTTATTTCTTCTGTCTCTTCCTCTTCCACAATTTATTGTGAGGGTTATCCGTTGAGATAGTTCTTTGGATGATTTTTGCGTCAGAGTGAGCTCTTCACTACATAATAATGTATATAGGTCGTATAGAGAGATTGGTTGAAGGTTCGTCCAAATTGCAGTCTTGAATGCATGATAGATAGGTGGGAAACGATTTAGGATATAAAAATAATGTCTTCTAGATCTAGAGGGGTGCCACAGTTGCAGTAATGTCACTTTGGTTTTGATATCTGAAAGTTACTTGTTCATAATTTTGCCCTACATATTCAGATTGTATAGCTTTTTTTTCAACTGAATAATTCTTGATTTGTTGGAGGATTGTAACTTCCATTCCATAGTTGTCCAAATCTTATGGCATGTGTCAAGCGGTAAAGCATGAGGAAGAATTGGGTGGGTGGGGTGGAAAACACATATAATGTTGTTGTTAAATTTTGATATATTTGTAAGAATTTTGTTTAATCGGCATTAGGGCTGAGATTTCTAGTGGAATTGGTGGTGTGACATGCCAAAGAATTGCAGAACCCATCTAGAAAGCCATCGTAGTCATTTGCTCGAAATAGCTTGGTAACATGGGCTTTCTAGGTCATGTGAGTGAGCTGGATGGAGATAAAGCTCTGAATGTTCGTCATGATAAATTTTAGCTTGGTCGGGATTAGGTTGTTGACAGGAAGAGAGTTCGTCGGCAAGATGTTTGCACCAGAAAAGGCATTGAAGGAGCTTATGATGTTGAAAGAAAGGTTGTCATTGGGCTAATAATGCTCTAATACCATGAAAAATTTACATACTAATGAAGAACAAAGAATGTGAAGTGGGTAGAAAAAGATACCAAAGTTTTTTTAGGTAATACACTTTAATGGAATCCTGTTCAATTACAAACTATACGAAACAGTGATGTATATGAAGTAGTAGTTGGTTGAAGTGTTTATGTAATGTAAGGGTGAGATTGAGTTGGTTGTTGATCGGCAATCCGGATAAGGCTTGGTACAGAGGTGGAGAAGCAACACCGCTTTTTTGGTTATGAGGTGATTGTGCTTGTTTTGTTTGTTGTAACACACGCTTCCCAAAAAGTGCTCATGGGATAATAAATTAAGAATTTAATTGATTACTAATTTTCTCCTCATTTTGCAAGTCTCCCCTTCAAGAAGCGAGATAATTGAGTAACAAAATGAATACAATTAATGTGACTTTTGAGTTTACCTATCAAGTCAAACTTCCAAGTTAACTGGGTGACGAGTGCCGACTTGTCGAGTATGCGGTTCGAGTTATCAATCTTCATTGCTACTCTTAAAACCCCTAATCCTTCTAAAATTGTGAAATCTTAAAAGCTCTCAAAATCACTCTCTCAGGGGACTTCTTTTTTTTTCCCCCTCCAAGCAAGCTGCAGGATTCAGACATAACTCACAATCACACATGAATTCATTTGTGTTTGATATTTAAAATAAAGTGCCACTCGAACATTTTATATCACATAACAAAAACCATAAATTCAACTTCAAAAAAGTGAAATACACATTTTCATACATAGACAAGGTGATATGTCTGTTAAAAGTGAAGTTCAGGTGTTCGGTACACGGATTCATAAGAATTGATTCGTATGTAAATCTTCCTTAAAATAAGTATAATTATTTTATTTTTCCATCTCATTTTTGTTAGCATTGGAGGAAGTTGCTACTTATTTAAGTTGTGTCGTTCGCACAACTTAATGGTCAATGGTCCCATTAACATAATGCACACAAAAATGTTGTACAAATTTTTTGATAAAAATACAGTATATAAAAAGTTTGCACCAACCAGGTGATGCTGTGTAGATTAGATGTCATAATCTATAACTAATAGAAAGACTAGGATGGGTGAACTGCCGCCCTAAATTGTAGATTAAAACTTAAATAATTATTTCCACATTTAAAAGGTATTTTTTTTTATTAATATTTGTTACTTTCATGCAAGTGAACGTGCCCTTAAATGAACCACTCAAACTAAAATTTATATAGCTTTGAGATCATATTTGAGTTTAGGTGTTATAAATATAAATATGAAAGTTTATGTGTTGGATATTTTAAATATCAAGGAATTGTGGGTATGTACGTAAATTTTCCAAAAATCTATTAAGCGCAAAACTTGATCCCTAATATTTAATTAAAGAAGAAAATATTGCATCCGAAGTTCGGATGTAGTTATGCATCGGGACTCCAATAAAATTGAGCCATTTGAAAAGTGTCAGGACTCACTGTTTAATATTAAGAAAAGTGAAGTAAACAAATATTTAGCGTGTGAATTGGCACGAAACTTGATCATTAATTGAGAAAGAATACATAGTACTGTTCAAAATCAAACGTAATGTTCAGAATCTGACAAGCTATTTCTTTTTTTTTTTTTTTGGGGCTAGGGATTTTCTTGCGCTCTCAGGCCAGGGGTTTTCTTGCAGTTCTCTGGCTAAGGTTTTCATGATACCCCTCTGTGATTTCTAAACAACACGACAAAAGAGCGATATTGGAAATGAAATCTAAAAATAATAGTGACAAGATTGAAATGGAAACACACTAGATAAATGATATTTAAAGCATATTTAAATCTCATTCAAATCTCATTTAAATAACTTTTGATCAATGCTCAAACCAAACTCAAAACTTGGTTGAATCAAGCTTATACAAGTTTGAATAAGTTCTCCACTTTTATAAAATTGATTTATTTGAATTTGTTTAAAGTTAGATTTTCACTCTAATCATTTTTGTAAAGACACATTATAGTGTTCAAATGACATATAGAGCAATGACTATAATTGATAAAATTGTAAGCAATAAAATATTTTTTATCATCTTAAGAAGGCTAAATAAATTCTAATTTCAATAAAAAAGTATATGCAAGTTTAAAGATTCTGCAACTTTCATGATACAAGAATAAATGTTTGCAATTCATAATTATAAAAAATTTGTATTATACTAAATTTTTTGAATACAAAGGGACTCACTTCATTATTATTAAGTGCCCTGTTTTGTTGTATGTGTGTGGTTTTCCTTTGTTATGTCAAATTTATAATATATCATGTTATGTTTTGATTATATTTTATGTTATCAAAGTTATATTTTGTTACATTATAATTATTGTAATTAGGGCTGTCAAAAAAGCTCGTTGTTCACGAA
>NW_018164918.1:0-539 GCF_001263595.1 Phalaenopsis equestris
AATATGACCCATAGCTTCACCATCTTCATACCAACAAAAAATAAAACAGTTGCACACCAAAAATGAAAGGGTGCCGTGTTCTTTTAAGAAAATAAGGCCTGCTATAAAGTGAGACATTGTACAGAACGATTCCTTCGATAAAAGAGACAACGGACAACACTCATATTGTTTTCTCATGGAAAATTACAATTGAGTGGAGAAGTGGGGGCTTCAATCATGACTTTAATGATATAACGGGAGCTATGAACCCATAGGAATCATGCTATATTTTTAAGTAATTATGAACAATAGATTGTAAAGCATGTGTCTCTAATTCATGACCATGAAGGGACGATCATCTTCCTTTAGGATTTTTTTTTTCCTTATTTTTGGCTTTTGATCAATGCTGTGATAGCAGCTACTGCTTCTGCAACATTCATATAAATGTTATTTGATCCAATTTTCTCCCAAGCCTCTGAAATAAAAAGTTTGTTTGCAACCTCTCCAATGGGATTTGCAAGCACAAGCTACAAGATTGCAAAGGAAAAACTTAATTTAGA
>NW_018164918.1:1251-18941 GCF_001263595.1 Phalaenopsis equestris
TATATAACTCTCAACAAATAACACATCAATATCACCATAATAATATCTGAATAACGCGGAAAAATACGAGAGGAATATTCTCTATGTTACAAGGCCGGATTACAAAGAAAAAAATATATATTTTTTTTTCTGTCAGCTCCAAGTGGAGATGATTCATTAAACTCTGGACTTATCTCTACGTACGGAGTCCGAATGTAATAAGTTTTCCTATAAATTTGGATAATATCATTAAAACATAATCATTTGGGCCTTAATTTTCAAATAGATACGATTTTTTTTTTAAAGCAAATTATTAGGAGCCGGCCAATGCTCTTATCCGTTGATAAGCTCTAATTCAATCGAAGGGGTGAAATAAATGGTGTAATTACTAGGTTCTATAATGAGAGGCATTTTGCCCTTGAAAGTGACGATGGGGTGGAAGGAGAAATCAGCAGAGAAGCTCCAAAGAAAATTCAAAATTTTGCATTGTTAGCATTTTTTTAAAAAAATAACAAAACTTTATTTTATAAATTTTATCGGTTTCATATAAAATACCAACGAGGGGCAGATAATTTAATTAAAGATTGGTCAGATGCTATTTGACGAACCTCCCGACCAACCTCATGTCCCTAATAATTTCATTTTGTATTACAAACTCTGCCAACTATATATATATATATATATATATATATATATATATTGCTATAATTCATAGAGAATTCAATAATTAGGAGACACATCATAATAATTCATATTATTATTGGTATACCTGTGGTCGCAAAGCAGGAAGAGCAGGAGCCAACAATGTTCATGATTCCAATGGCCATCATCTCTTTATTTCCATCAATTTGGTAGTCTTTTAGTGAAGCAAAAGTCCTCCCAACTGCTATTCCTTCCTGTGATTAGTTTAAAATCAAATTAAGTTTTCAATTATTGTTGTTATTATTTAGATATGAAAGAAGTTTGATGTTTGTAAGTCTTACAGTTAGACAGAGGATCCCAGTTATTATTCCAGTTTTTAGGGCTAGCATCACATAGGATCCTTTGAAAAGTAGCTTGTTAATAGAAGGAGGATTCAACCCCTCCTCCAACTTGCCAACCTGATAAAAAAATAATATATTTATTTGTTATAACTATGTTGATGGTGTGTCATATGTAAGAATATCATGTAAAACTATAAGCCTTTATAAACTCATATATAATCTTATTAAATCATAGAGAAGGGTTGGGCAATTGTAAATGACATAAATAAATTCTTTATATTGATATGTCATTAGAAAATTCATCAGCTCAAGCATAATTTTTAAGCAATATTTATATCCTTAAGCACATGAATAATTGAGCAAATATTTAATTTAATGGTCATCTTACAATTGCTTTAAGTAAACTTATAATTGAAATAACTTAGTTCGATGATAAGTACTTGATGATATCAAAAATGTATGGATAAGAGCCCTAATTGACATGAATCAAGCGCTTGAAACTGAAAATAAAAATTACTTAAATCACTCAATTTAATTTCATTAATTTACTGAGATATGAAATAAAAATAACATATATTTAGTAGAGTCATTTTAGACAATTTGATGGAGTGTTCAAATTTTTAAAAAATTGAATGAAAAACCTCTCCATAAATCTACAAATGGGCATTATGTCTACACTTAATAGAGAGCTTTTGGCTCAAAGGGATTCTTAGATTAATCAAATTTCAAAGCTTTACCCATCATTACCCTACATTGATTGTCAAACGATGTTAATGCTACGTATGATCATCATCACACCCAACACCAATTATCAGCCGCTATTAACACTTGTTGTTGCAAAATTGTACGTTGATAAATATAACCATCTATTGTCACTGCCATAATAGCAACTGATGTTTAATGTGTTGTATCGAATGTCAAGTCTCCCCTCCCAATAGGAATGCAACCAAGCCAATTTTCCTACTTTCATTTGACTTCAAAACTTTCGCACCTACAGTTGCCAACAACTACAAAGTTATTAACTTTTGATACCCATTACTCACAAATATCTAGCAATCATCTTATCAATCATCAATTTCTACATTCTTAAGAGAACAAATAATTTCATCGGCCAACGTCGCCAAAATTTTAACATTTTTTATCAATAGACACTTAAGTGCACTAAAATTAGTATGAAACGACAACTTACATTTGTGCCAATATTTTCAATCATTAGGTCCACCCTATATTAAGAGAGGAGATCATAGATCACCAACCATCACCCACCTTTTAACATTCTACAATCATAAAAGTTTTATCGGACACATAATATTAAAATATAGAAGGAACTTAAAATATATATGGAACATTTATTCAAAATCCCAAGAAAGCACCTACTGTGTAAGAAGATTCTCATTAAAAAGTCATCAAGAGGGCTTTGTGACATATGGACGCTTAGAGAAAAAATGTTAATAAGAAATTTGCCTAATTAAAGGACTTTAAATTGCTTGTTGATTGAAAAGCACTGAAAAGTATGTAGTGTTAAATAAGATCCTTACAAAAGTCTCTCTGATTATAATATAATATATGGATCTTAAGAGTGTAAATAATAGAAAAACTCTCCACTTTCTAAGGGAACCTAGATAATATGAAATTTTATTTTCTTGCTCAACATAGTTCTCCTCTTGACTAAAATAAAAATAAGGATTAAGAAAACATAAGAATGATATTAACAGCCTATAAATTGCCTAAAATTTCCATACATTTTTGGTCCCTCAAACACATTTTTATGAGTTGGAATTGATTTCACATTTTCAAGACTTACAAATGTTATTTAAAATAAACTTGATCTATTTATGAGGAAATGAACTCTTAACTTTTTCTACTAATTTGTACTTTGAATGATGTGTTAAATTTGTTGGCTTAAGTGTTTCTTTGTCTCGTTTCTGACCGAATGGCTCGGATTCGGATCATTCGATCATCTTTCTTGATTCAGTCGGCTATAGATTTGCTGGCTTAACCTCGAGCCGCTGCACTCGATTGGATAAGTGAGTCTGATGGTCTTTTGTTTATGGGCCCTCCTTCGTTGCACTCTTCTACTCTTGACATAGATCACCTCACGATCAATGCGGGCATATTTTTGATGTACAAAACTCTTTATAACTCCTCAACCACACTACCTTAAGTTATTTCACTTGGGCTAGATTTTATACTTTTTTTTTTATAACCTTCTTTCCTTAGAAATTTCTCACCTTCTCTGTGGCACAAATTCTTTTCCTATAGCGGTAATTAGCACGCATGCGCACACATACATACACACACTTTCAAGAGAGAGAGAGAGAGATGCGTTAAATGAATATGTTACAGATTGTAAATTTTATCTCAGGTGTTCGGGGCTAAAGTTCTTACAGTTTGGATGCCATGAGCCTCCGATCTAAATGCAAAAATAACAATTGTTGATATGATCACCGAGATTAGTGGACCTGTTGCTGATATCAAATAAAGCTTTGGCCTCTTCATTCCCTGCATCAAAGTTAATCCTCATCACATTACAATGATTTAATATTAATTTTGATCATTAGTTCAAAAAAGTTATCTGGGTGGTTAATTTAACAAAAATCAATGTTTCCGGCCGTCTTTATGCAATCATCCGTTTTATATTAAAGGAAATATAGTTTATGAAACCTGTACCACCCACTCCCCATTACTTTTTGTTTTGTCCCACACAGCTGAAAGTAGAACATGAATTTTATAACTATTTAGAACATAAAAATTAGTTTACATATCCATCCACTGTTATCTTGCAGCGATAAGATAATTTTTTTTTAGTTTTGTATTGATAAAATAACCCATGACTGCTGGGGATAAAACATGCACTGATTACTTTTCTAATGAAATTGATGGAAAAGAGAACTAAATATCAAAATTGCAAATTCAGAAAAAAAACTTCTGAATTTAAAGTCATTTAGAAAGAACCTTACAATTTGTCTTGTTAGCAATAAGAAAGCCAGGAATGCGAAGCCCATCAACATTGTCTTCAAATTCCACTAAGCAAAATAAAAACAAAATGTGATCAATGCCAGAAAAAAAAAATTTATATGTAAGTTTTTGCCATACTGTTTAAGGGAGCTGCAATTTATTAAAAAACAACTATGAAGCTGCTAATAAATAAATTGTTGTTTAAGAAGTTGTGGTGACTCTTATAATTTTTTTTTTTTATGAAAAAGTCAGATTACATAGGTAAGACCGATGAGAAAACACAGATTTCAGCAACAGTTTTTTTGAAAAACTTGCCAAAATGCAGTTTACCCTAACAGACAAAACTGCGGTGCAATACCGTACCACTGGCCCAAACAAACCCCAAGTTTAATCTAAGTTTATTTTCTTGATTGATTTTGACTGATAATTCAGCCCTTAATATATATATATATATATATATATTATAAGAAAAATGAGAACTTGATTTATTGTGAATTCAATAATATTTATTAATTGGCTATACCTCTGACATGTGCTCGAAAGTTGACTGCATCACTGGTAAAAAACCAGTTTTTGTGGTAAAATGACTAATTCCTGTAAGCCCTTTAAGTTGCTGCAAAACTGTGATGATGGCCGCACCTCCTGTGAATCCAGCAAGCGTTGGCTTTGATAAAAACTCCACAATAAATCCCAATCTGTGATTGAAGTTTAGGTATTAGATATGTTACTATATACGTTAAAGACATAGAAATTGACTGGAAGCATGTAAATCTTCGTTAATTTTCATGTAAAAACATTTAATTATTTGATTATTTCAAGTTGTCATATAAGACAAAACTATACATCTTGCCTAATTTAATATAATGTTAGTGTCTCCGCCCAGGCTTGGAATGTCCCAAGTCATTTTCAGTTAAAAAAGAAAAAAAAAAATTATAATGTTTTTTTTATATAGGAAATTTAAAAGATAAAGATTGTGTACCTCAGGAGGCCCATTAAAGCTTGGAGTGCACCAGCAAAAAATGTTGTTGTCAAAGCTAGTTTAAGATAGAGTTCGGGTTGCTCGTAAGGATGGACTTCTTCACTTAACATGGATCCCAGTACCACAGAAACTATGGAGGAGGAGCCAACGGCAAGATCTCTTGAACTCCCAAGAACCACATATATTAATGGTGGCACAAAACTTGAATCTGAAATTCATTTTATTTATATATTAAATTCTTTTCACATTTAAAAATTTATATATATATATATATATATATGGTTAATAAAGTGTGATGATCAAGTTTAATTTTGTATGATTTGGAGCCTTGTTTTGTAATTGCTCTTTTATTTGTTTTTATTATATACATACAAGTTTAATTTTGTATGATTTGGAGCATGTCTTTTTATTTACTTTTTTCTTTGTAATTGTTCTTTTATTTTTATTATTATTGTTGTTATAATTAAAAATTTCTTAAAAATATAGTTATATATATATTTGTATTATATATATATATATATATATATATATATATTATAATAATAAATATACAATTACATCTTGTTGAACGTTATATAAAATTTTTAATTTATAATTATCAAAAGTGTTACATTTGTTCAAATTTCATTTATTATTTTCATATATCTATCACATATTTATTTTATTATATCATTTAAATCTCCCCTATAAACCCAATTCAACAAATGTCGAAATAATTCGATGCTATCAATGTAATTATCCTGTTTTTTTATATGAATGTACATTCTTCTATTCAAGTATATAATTAAATGTTCTTAGTCTAATACATTTAATAATAATAATAATAATATCATTTATTACGTCAAATCATGAATTAATGCAATGTGGAATTGTCCTTATTTATTTATTTATTTTGTGGGGAAATGAGGGCTGGCGAAATAGTCTTAATACATAGAAATTTATATGGTAAATGAAATTACTCACAGAGTCCAATAATAGGTGGAAGATTTGCAAGTTTTGCGTAACTTATTCCCTGCATGCATAAACAATGTGATTTAAATCAATTTAATCGCTTATCAGCACTCTATATACATACAAACATACATACATACATACATATATTGATGATTTAAGTTCAGGACCTGCAAATCATTAACTGTTAGGTATGGCTCATATCTAGGGAGTTGAATTTTATTGGTGAAGAGGTGTGTCTCCTGGTGAAAATGAGTGTCTCTTGGAATAAAAGGGGTTGGGGGGAGCGAGGCGTGATTGTAATTTTTATCTGTGGGTTTGTATATGTCTATATATATGTGTAACCCTACGGGATGAAAATTGTAACTTCTCTGATACCAATTGTTGTGAAAAATGAAGCGGAATAAAATAGGAATCGACACAAGAAGAAGAGTTTGGCGGTTTGCGGCAGTTCCCAGGGCGTTCGCGACAGATCGAATCAGAGTAGAGTGGAAGGAGGAAGGCCGTCGTTAAATATCTGTGTTGTTCTTCTGGTTTGTGTCGATTTTTGTTTTATTCCGCTTCATTTTTCACAACATTAACATACATAAAATGCTTGATAAATTGAATAAAAAGATTACCTGAGGGATTGCTAAGCTAGCAATAGTGAGGCCAGAAATGACATCAGCCTTGAAAAGTTGCAGACTGTAATCAGAGCTCCAAATCAAGACTGGAAACAAGTACTGAAGAACCATGTACATCTTCTTGGTTGCTGTCTTCTGATTCTTAACCTTGTGAAGAGGATCGTCAGGGAAGAAACATTCTCCGGACCAGTGCTTCAGAGTTTTCAGAACTGACTTCTTGTTTTGTGGCAAAGGAACTTTGTGGACAACTTCATCTAATCCCTGCATTTCTGGAGCAGTTGTTATTGAGAAACAGCTGGACTCTATGTCTCCGGCTTCCTCTGGTGCTCTCTCCACCTTACGACACATTATTGCTTTATTCTTCAGAGAGGAAAAGCAACTGCTAAACGTGTACATTTGAGGATGCTTGTGGAGACATGTATTTATAGGATGATGTAGAAATGCTTGAAGGTGTAGAGAGGATTTGTTTTTATGCTCTTTTTGGCCACAAATGAATGATTTTTTTAATTAATAAAAACATATGAAATAGTAAAGTGAGCTTTAGCATATCTTGAAGGTTTGACTCGGCTCTCGTTGAGATTCTTAATGATAATTAATGCCAGAATTTTTTTTTTTGCTGTACAACACTGAGATTCTGTCGTTATGCATTTGGTTTTTTATTTGCTGGGCTATATATGGTTGTACATTTAATTATCTTGAAAGGTCAACAGCTTGGGCTTACTAATTTGACTTGAATTTGTTTAAGTTAGCATAAATTGGCATTAGCATAAATTGGCACACAATCATGATATGAACTTGGCCTGATTAGCTATAGTCATCATATACTAAGCAAAATCATGATGAACTCACCGAAGTCGAAAAGAGTAACGTTAAATCTCGAGCCTATTCATCCAAGATTAACTATATTTGCCAAAAATCGGAAGCTATTCATCTAATACCGGTGAATTTATGAAGGAAGATCGACAATTTCTTTTTAGCGAGTCAATTGAAAATCTTGGTACTTAATTATTGTGAAATTACTTTAAATCTTTCATCTTTTTCCAAGAAGTAACTGAAGCGTTTTAATAGATATATACATACATACATACATACATACATATATATATAGACACACACACACTTACATGCCTATATGCATACATATTGATGTGTTATTGCACATACCAAGTGCTACAAAGCACGGGTGACTCACGCAAGTATACACGGTGTATCAATAGTACTGGGTTTGTCCCACTATCGATCCCACAAAAAACGAGGAGAACTCAATGCAGAAAATGTTTTAGTCTGCAATTTTTATTAAAGTCTGAAATTTTGGGTTTAATTAAAGTCCTACAAAATAACCCTAAGTTATCAATAATTTTAAGTTTACAACAGAGAAGTTGAAGGATTCGAGTGCTTCAAATTTCACCCCTAAAATGGTTCAAATAAGACCATCGAATGTGAAAGTAATTTAAGGAAAATCAAAATGACAAACAAAAGCACAACTTATCCTTACCTCTTTCCGATAGTATAAAGAAGTTTGGCTAGAAATTAGACTTACTTCCATAAATTGAATGACAATCTCAATCATATCAATCTTCCAATAAGTTTGGATTACCCTAAAGGATATATCTCTATTCTTTAAGGATAATGTGATTAATTTAGTTGATTTTATTATGATTTCTTCGGATACTCATAATTCACAACAAATTTTAACAAATCAAATAGTCTAAATGTAGAATTAAAGGAAGTTCAAAAAGTTAATCATCATCGGAAACATTTACACTCAAAACTAGACAAAAAATTTCACAACCATCAATCTAACTTCCCCATCCTGAGAGAGAATTAGTGAATTACTCACTACTCATGTTTGAACTCATCAGTAAACTCATTTGATTGAAAAAAAAATTAAAAATAGAAATCTTAACAGTAGAATAATACAATCCACAAAGTAAATCTCATGAAAACTTACCTCCATTTCTTCATAATTGAAAGAAGATGAAGTTACAGGCACAAGCCTCTCAAGCTCTCAAATCTCACTTCTCCTCTCTTAGTTGATTTTTTTTGGCGTCAAGGCACCCATAGGTGAATTTGGGGCTCCCATAGGTGGTGTCGGGTGCCCATAGGTAGCGTCGGGGCACTACAATTTGCACTTTTGGCCCCTCAATGCCACAAATCCAGCGCAGGGTTTCCTTGTTCTTGGGAAATCTTCCTCAATTCGGGCCTCTAGGCGCTACAAGACAACACCCCAATGCTCCAGGTCTAGCACGCTGACCCTACAAATCCAGTGTTGGGTTTTCAAGCTCTTTGGCTTGTGCACTCTAAGGGACTATTTTTGCCGCTTAGGTGCCATAACAAACTCTGCTCCTTTTTCCTCATTTTGATTCCTGACTTGCTTCTTACACATGCTACCCGCATTTTATCTGAAATACCTTTCAATAACATAATAAAAAACATATAAAAAGGCATAATAAAGATGGTAAACAAGCACATTCTATGAACACGCCAAAATTCCCCAAACTTATTGGTTAGTTGTCCCTAAGAAACATAAAAAATTAAACTTTAGATTTTGTTGAACATAAAAGGAATGAGTTTTCATAAGTTACCACCTACAATAAAACTTTCAAAGATACATAGTGAATAAAAATCATTTATTGAATTATTTTGTCAAATGTTCTTGATAAAACTATGAACTCTTCAAATGTTATTTAATCTCATATTCACTTTAAAGGATTTAGTAAATGTTAAACTAATACAAATTAGATGCCAGATTCTAAAAATATAGCCCTCTATTAGGTGATCTATTAATAGTTCTTAAACATATAATACAAATAAATTTAAGAAATGTTATAGCAATTAAAAAAAAAACTAGTAGAAAAACTAATTTTTAGTATGGCTTTTCCTTAAGCTTCTCCTCAATACTTTTCATTTATAACTATTTTTTTCTTTTCTCTTTCTTTCTATAGTATGAATATTTTCAATCCCATTTCTTTTTAGATAATTTATGTGTTCATTCACATCCTAGAGGATTACTATATATGGATTAGCTTTCTAATGATTTTGAATTTTTCTACAATCCCCTTAAAATCAAATACTTCAACATCCCCCTTTTTTTCTTAATTACAGGCTTCTTAGTTATAAATTATTAACATAGAACTCAAATTATATGGAGGCTAAATTTAAAAAAATGATACACATCTAGTTGCAAGTAAATTACCAATTAACCAAATCTCTTTGAAAGTCATATATGATGATTAAATAATCATTTGTTGAATTGCAAAAATCATTCTACAACTAGTTCAATTTAATTCAAAAAGAGTCGAATTGTCATGTAACTATATATCTTCTTCTATTAAGATTGATGCAGTCTCAAATTCATTTCACTCTATATATTTCAACAAACACCAAACTCTAATATTCAAAGGAATAAATATTGAAAAAATTCATTCCCCCAAACTTTATCACAAGCAATTACAAAAAGTAAAACATGATGAAAAACATATGTCATAATAACAATAACAATTACCTGTAACACATGTACAATTCACCACTTCAACAACAATGAATAAAAATAGGAAGAACAACCATAACACATAAAAATAAATCAGCACATTAACTGAAGATACTTAAAGGAGTTCAAATTAATTACAACAAATAGATGTCTAAATAAAAAGTATGCACAACCCAAAGTTGCAAATCACATCAATACAAGTCACATAACACAAAAAAAAAAAACATAAAAACAATAAGAAATAAATCAATTATCAGTAGTAGCAACAATTAAGACAACTAAAAATAGCCAAGCAGAAGTAGAAGCCAACTCAGTCATCACTTCCCTTATCTTATCCTTCTCCTTCTTCTCCTTCTTCCTCCTCCTAATCCTCTTTCATAGGTTGGCGAGGGTTCTCATAAGGCAGATACAAAAAGTAAGTAGGAAAAAAAATCAGATTTATATCTGCTAACCATACAACTTCAACTGGGTGGCCTGAAAATTCTCCCTATAACCGAATTGGTTTTTGTTCTGCCAATATATATGCTACCCTATCAGCCATATCATGCATTTTTGTCTGAATAATAGTAGCATCATCTTCCAATTTATTTATTCACATACAAATAGAAGTCTTAGAAATAGAGACTCTATAAGAGGAAGAAGGCCTAGAAGAACTTTTGCCCCAGTCAAATAAAGTAGTAGAAGCACAACTATAAACTTCAATGCTTCATTTCCCAATATTATTAATGGGGGGAAATAACTCCTCTCAACTGTCATACTTAACCATAGCTTCAACACACAAAGCGAATATAGTAGAAGGGTGTCCAAGTTCTATAGTAGAGTCCAACCTCAACATGCTTTTAATAGAACTACAAATAATCTACCCAATATCAATAGTATGCTCACTTTGAATGTATAAATTAAGGATGAATCTATCTCGAGTAAATTTACTAAGATCAAAAGAGGAGAGAAGCTTAGATTATATAAAATAATGTTAAGCCTTCAACCACTTTGAATGTATAAATTAAGGATGACTCTATCTCGAGTAAATTTACTAAGATCAATAGAGGAGAGGAGCTTAGATTATATAAAATAATGTTAAGCCTTCAACTCAGCATTCAAAGATCTACACCATTCCTGGTTTGAATTATTGCACATCGCTAAAAATTTAAAACTATTAGTTTCATCCATTTTTGAGCCACATAAGTTTGAATTGAAGGTTTTACCTAAACATCTAAAGTGTGCTTTTTTTAGGGTAGTTATCTACATTACCAGTGATTATCTCTTCAGAATTAAGTAGTTAACAAGAAGAAAAATTGATGAGAGTTCTGAGGAGTTTTAAGAGAGTCTTTTGGGTGGACTTCAACATATATTAATGAGATTAGTTCGTTGATATGTATGCATAGCATTCTCATGATTGATGATCATAAACCAATGGATAACCCATAGAGGAGACTTAACTCTATCACGAAGGAGGTAGCTAAGAAAGATATTTGGAAATTGTTAGACACAGACATCATCTACCTCATCTCAAACAATGCTTGGGTTAGTCATATCCATTGTGTACCCAAAAATGAAGGAGTGTCAGTTGTTAAAAATGAACAAAGTGAACTAATTTCTACAAAATAGGACACAAGGTGTCGTATAAGTATTGATTATAGAAAGTTAAACTATGTAACTAGGAAAGACCTTTTTTCCTTGCCCTTTCTTGACCAAATGTTGGATATGCTAGTTGATCATCCATTCTTTTGCTTCTTAGACAGCTATTATGGTTATCATCAGGCTCTTGTAGCTCATGAGGATCAAGATAATACTATCTTTAAGAGCCCATATGAGACCTTTACTTTTAGAAGGAAGCCTTCTAGGTTGTGCAATGCGCTTGCCACTTTTCAACACTACATGATGTCAATTTTTTGTGATTTTATTGAGAAAGGGATAGAGGACTTCATGAATGATTTTTCTATTTTTATTCATACATTTGACACTTGCTTAGAGCATTTAGCTAGGGTTATTCAAAGATGTGAGAAGACTAATTTAGTTCTAAATTAAGAAAATTGCACGTTTATGGTTCCTGAAGGAATAGTGTTGGGACACAAAATTTTTTAATGGAGAATGGAGATAGACCCTACTAAGATTTAAGTTATAGAAAAACTTCACCCACCCACTTCTGCGAGAGGAGTTAGAAGCTTCTTAGGGCATGTTGGTTTCTAAAGACATTATATTAATTTTTTTTCTAAAATCACTAAACCCATATGTAATTTATTAGAAAAGGATGTTTCATTTGATTAGGGCCAAGCTTGCCTCACTACTTTTAATGTTAAAGAGAAAATTAGTTATTGCGTCTATCATTATGTCACCAAATTGGAAGTATCCTTTTCAGCTTGTATGTGACGGTAGTGTTAGGTTAGAGAAGGGATAAGGTTTTCAAAGCAATATACTATATCAGTATGACCTTTAATGATACTCAAATTAATTATACTACTATTGAAAATGAGCTTCTAGCTATAATATATGATTTTGATAAGTTCAGACTCTATGTGATTGGAACCAAATGCACTATTTTCACTGATCATTCAACAATTCGATATCTAATTTCTAAAAAAGGATGCTAAACTACGATTGATCATATGGGTCTTATTGTTTTAGGAATTTGATATTGAAGTGGCGGATAAAAATGGTTCTGAAAATTAAATTGTGGATCACTTATTTAAGATTGATCAGGAGAAGTTTTATGTTTTATATGATCATATTGATGAAAATTTTCTTGATGAACAACCTCTTGTTATTTCTGATTTGAGTGCTTCGTGTTATACAGATGAGTGAACTTTTTTGTTAGTTATATTTTACCTTATGATCTGTCGCATCACAAAAAGAAAAATTATTCATGATTCATATATTATTTTTGGGATGACCCTTACCTATATATGAAGTGTAAAGATTAGAAAATTTAAAAAAAAATTTACCCTTAGAAGCGACACAAGATGTGATGAAGAAATGCCCGAATTCTAAATTTAGAGAGACTTTTGGGGTTTATATAACAACTTACAAGATTTTACAATCAAGATTTTACTGGTCTACTTTGTTTAGGGATGTAAATAACTATATTAAAACATATGACAGATGCTAAAAAGTAGGAAATATATCTAAGAGAAATGAAATTCCCTTGAACTATATTTTGGAAGTTGAGATTTTTTATGTTTGGGGTTTAGAATTTATGGGCCATTTTGTACCTTCATTAGGAAAACTTTATGTGAGGCTCAGACCGTTTTTAAATTTTTGAAGAACATATTTTGCAGATATGAAATGCATGGGGTAATAATAAGTGATCGGGGGAGCCACTTTAAAAATAAAAAGATTAAGGCATTGGTCAGAAAGTTTAGAATTAATTATAAAATATTCACAACATATCACCCTTAAACAAGTGGTTTATCAGATGTATCTAATATGGAGATTAAGAGAATTTTAGAAAAGACTGTTAACCCAAATATAAAGGATTGGGCTCTGAGATTGAATGGTGCATTATGGGCCTATAGGACTGTTTATAAAACTCTTATATGAATGTCTCCTTATAAGCTCATAATTGGGAAGGTCTTTCATTTATATGTTGAACTTGAGCATAAAGCATATTGGGCAATTAAGAATTTTAATTATAATATGAAAAATATTGTTGACAAACGATTATTACAGTTAAATGAGATTAAGAAGGAATTTTATGAAAATTAAAGGGGAAAAAAGTGAAGAAATGGCTTGAGCAAAAGATCTTAGCTAAGATATATAAGGGGGAAAAAGTGAAGAAATGGCTTGAGCAAAAGATCTTAGAAATTTGAGCATAGTTAGAAAGTTTTGTTGTAAAATTCTCGATTGAAACTATTTCCAGAAAAACTTAAATTCATGTGGTTGGGATCATTTATTATAGTAAATTTTCACTCTTTTGGAGTGTTGATATGGTTGATAATATTAGTGGAAGAGAGTTCAAGGTAAATAGACAAAGATTGAAACTTTATTTAGGGGGTGAGAAACTTGGTTTTATTGAATATGTTACTTTAAGTCAACCCAAAAGAATATCTTGCATTGTCAGGCTTAGGACACTAAACTAAGTGCTTCTTAGGAGGGAACCCAAGTGTATTTGGGTGTTGAATTGGTATTTTGAAGTGATATTTCATTAGGTTAGTTTGCATTGTTTTTTTTTTTTTTCATGTTATTATGGAGCTTATTTCCCCTCCTTTTTTATTTTTGTCTGTAGCGCCCCAGTGCTAGTAGTAGCACTTATGCGCTATCGAGCAGCTATTGAGCACTGTAATCGGCAGTGTGGTTCTAGGTGGCATGGTTCTGATTCGAATGACACCAAGATGTTGCAGTCGTGCGCCTAAATTTATTTTTATGTGCGAATTTTTCACCGTTGGGGTTATTTCTTTTGTGATTTCTACTCTCACCCACCTTCTTCCTCTGCCGACAGCCCTAGGGTTTCCTTTAAATTTTATTTGGGTGAAAATCTTGTGAAGAAACATTTAAATCTTGACATATTTTGGTAAGTTATGCTAAGCTTGGATTTTAATTTTTATGGTGTAGTTCTTGCATTCCTTCGACTCAGCATTCCTTCTAAATCACATCAGAAACAAACGCTAGAACAACTTTCTTTGTTCTTGTTGTCGTAGGAATCAACAAAGAATAAGGAAATGGTAAGGCATCAAAGATCGAAACAATCTCATAGAAAAATTTTCCACAAATCCAAATGAACCATGAGAATCTGAAACAAAATTAAAAAAAAAATGAAAACCTAAGAACTCAGAATGCAAGATCTACACCATAAAAATCAAAATTTGGAAGTTATAATAATAGTAGTGTAGAAACGGTGGAGTCTGGTCCACTATGCTTGGCGGTTCCTTTGCTTTGGAGAGTCACACCTATTCACAAATAAACACTCCCACATTTCTCTTTTGTGAAGTGAAGCATCTCTTTGCTCCCTCCTGTTCATGATAAAAGCTTTGGATAGCTCTCCTTGGGTTTTGTAGTCACGCTTTGAGTTCTTCTTCAGTTTCCTCGGGATAGAGGAAGGTTTCCTCGGAGCAGAGGAAGAGAAGTGCAAGGAGGAGCAGTTCCTTACGACAGAAGGAAGAAGAAGAATATTCTTCTCCTTGGTAGCTTGTGACAGAAGAGAAATTGGGTTTATTTCTTCTCCTTGGTAGCTTGCGACAGAAGAGAAATTGGGTTTATTTCTCTTATAAGTTTGTCTTCTTTGGTGTACCTTGGTATAGAGAGAGAAGAAGAGAGAGAGCAACGAAGAGTGAGAGATTCCTCTTGTAAGTCGAGGTGATCGACTGGTGTAAATTTCTCAAGTAGTAAAATCATCTGCAACTCCGTGGACGAACCACTTAAATCTGTGTGTTCCGTTGTGTTGTTCTTTTCTGGTGTGATTTTTATCGTTCTATTTTTCACTTCGTCGATCGTTCTCATGTTTGATTTATATATATATATCACATCAACTGGTATATCTAGATCTAGCAACAACAACAAGTTGTTTGTCATAAAGTTTATAGTTGGTTGCTACGAAGGTAGTAGTTCATCATAAAAGCTACAATTGGTGGTTGAACCCTTCTCTCATAATAAGAAGAAGATAGTTATAATATTATATCAGAAATAACACTTTGCCTTTATACAGAACAAAAAAAATGCAATTGTTAGACAAGAAAATCTTATCTTGAAAATAACAATTTTAAACAGAGGTTGTCGGCTGTCGGTGGTTAGTGACAATATGAGAGGTAACGGTCTTCAGTGGTCGATGGTGACTGATGAGTGGTGTTCGATAATTACAAAGTCCGGTAGTTATTCGTTGGGTCTTTTATCAAGTGTTAGACACAATAACAATATTTATATTACAACAGTTGCAATTCTGGGTCACGGACGGTCAAAGGTTAGTTTCAGTAGGTAGTGACAATTGACGATGATCGATGATGATCGAAAGATGGTTGTCGGTAGCTGTGGAGGTAGGTGGTTATTTATTTGGTCTTCTCTTCAGAAGAAATTCTGAAATTTCTCTTCTTTTTTTGCTCCCCTCCATCGTCAATTGTCACTTCTCTATCCACCTGATCAGACAGTCCCCGTTGATCTTTCTTGATCATATGTGATTGTTTTTTAGTTGTTTGAGTGCCTTTATGATCTCAGAATTTAGCGATCTCGGGTTCTCTTAATTTCTCTCATCGTTACCCTCAATTCAATTATAAATATATGAAATTTAGAGTATATTTGATCATTCAATCGACGATCCAATCCCTCCAAAGATGCTCTAATGGCTTGATCTGGGCTTGATTGGACTTGAATTTAACCATTATTTTTGTATCATTGAGTTCGTCTTACTGAGACAACCAGTCTCACAATAAATTTATTGAAAACGGGGCCCGAATGATCTTGAATTTGAGTTTAAAAATTATCTTATTAAAATTATATTGAAATTCATGTTCGATAAAAAATCGTCCATGACTCATCAATACTAACATTTTTAATTCTATCAATTGTTGTTCTTTTTCGAGTGATTGTCCGCGTAAAATAGAAACGGTGCCATAGGAAAAAAATTATGAGATAAATTTAAATAAACAATACTAATTTAAAAATAAATTAAGTTATTTTAAAAACATTTTGAAATTTAAAAAATAGTATTTTAAATTTAATCTGAAATGATCAAATTAACACTAAACTCAATTAAATAAAATTTTATTATTTAAAAAAAAATAGTATTTTAAATTAAATAAAAGCATACCGGTCCTCTGAATTTGTCTATTCCTTCACAAAACCCTTTGTGCATCACATATATTATAGGCTTCTGTAGGAAAATTCCAGAGATTGGCCAACATATTATTGTTTTATTCATTTGATTTTGTTTTTATTTTTTTCCTTCAAACAAGCACAGTTAGTACAAAAGAAAAATAAAAAATAAAAATAATAAAAAAAACGAAAAAATAGTTTAGTAATTTTCTAAGAAGCTTCTAAGAGGTGAGGCCTATTCATAAGGAGTTTTAATTTATTTTTATTTTTATTTTTTGTTAGGGCAAATCATCTAAGTTGAACATAAAAATAAAAAAAAATTATGAAATTAAGAAAATATAGAAATAATATGAAGATAGGTTTAAAGGAATACAACCTGAATAATACAAAGAGTATCGTTAGATTTAAACTTCAATTTTTTTTTTAAGATTGGGTGGAGGCTATGAAACGAGCCCCCAACCAATCACATGTGTCTGTTCACTCGATCCTGCACTGTAAGACAGATGCACTCATGAGGGCTCGAACCAGTGACCTCAGATGACTCACTATTGACAACGTAGTTGCCAACCAAAGAGTCACAGTAAGCGGCACTAGAATTTTAATTACTTAAACTTCAATTTTTAAACTTATTTGCCACTTCACTCACACATGAAAAGGTGTATTTCGCTGTTTAAAAATTAAAATGGTGACATTTTTAATATGATATTAATGTTTTGCTTGTATAAATGTAAAGTGTAAAGTTTAAATATTAGACATGTAAAAACATATATGCATGTAAATGCCCCAAAATGTTAATAGCAACAAATTTATTTTATAATTAACTTAGTAGATAATATTAATTAATAATATTATCATTTATTAATTCTATGTTTAGCTTGGCAATTTTTTTTTCCTTAAAAATTCTTTCATAATTATCTTGTTAATTCTTCTTTCTTCCATGTCATTTCTAGTAACCTTTTTTTTCCTTAATTTATTGTATTTTTTCTTCT
>NW_018164918.1:19041-22783 GCF_001263595.1 Phalaenopsis equestris
TTTTTTTTTTTTTTTTTTTTTTTTTTTTAGGACAAATCATCTAAGTTGATCATAAAAATAAAAAAAAATTATGAAATTAAGAAAATATAGAAATAATATGAAGATAGGTTTAGAAGAGTACAACCTGAATAATACGAAGAGTACCGTTAGATTTAAACCTCCATTTTTTTTTAAGATCGGTGGTAGGCTATGATACGAGCCCCCAACCAATCTCATGTGTCTGTCCACTCGTTCCTGCACGCATGACAGATGCACTCATGAGGGCTCGAACCCGTGACCTCAGATGACTCACTATCGACAACGTAGCTGCCAACCAAAGAGTCACAGTGAGTGGCACTAGAATTTCCATTTCTTAAACTTTAGTTTGTAAACATATTTGCCACTTCACTCATACATGAAAAAGTGTATTTCGCTGTTTAAAAATTAAAATGGTGACATTTTTAATATGATATTAATGTTTTGGCTGGTATAAGTGTAAGGTGTAAAATGTAAAGTTTAAATATTAGACATGTAAAAACATATATGCATGTAAATGCCCCAAAATGTTAATCGCAACAAATTTATTTTATAATTAACTTAGTAGATAATATTAATTAATAATATTATCATTTATTAATTCTAAGTTTAGCTTGGCAATTTTTTTTTCTTAAAAAATCCTTTCATATTTATCTTGTTAATTCTTCTTTCTTCCATTGCATTTCTAGTAAGCTTTTTTTTCCTTAATTTATTGTATTTTTTCTTCTTGAATATATATATAATGATAATTACCTTTTGTTATAAATAAGTTTCATGTCCTTTTAAAATATTACAAACTATATATCGCAATGTATCACTTATTATGCATGTTTGGCCATTACAATTTTTTTCTTCAAAAAATCAGATCGTAGTTTTCTAGCAGCCACTGCACATAGTCTTATCTGGTTGAAAACCACAGCCTGCCACGACATTTTTTGAAAAAGCAGGTTAAATGAAGTTTTACCTAACACAATAATGTGTGATGACACGATGAAATTTATAATCTTAGTAGATTGCATCACTTTCATTGCAACGGCATTGGAATCAAATATCATATACTAAAGGCCCTTATTTGAGATCAATTTTATCTTTTGATTTTTTTTTAAAATATTGTATTGTTGTGTTTTCATGTGTTTTTTTTTTAAGGCTGATTATAACTAACATGATTTATTTCAAAATAAAGCATAAATAAAATAATATAATATAATATAAAAAAATGATCCCTGACGGCCTTTACGTATTAAAGGGTTTATTTTAAATTAAATTAAATGCAGGAAATAAGAAGAATGCAATTTACTAGTTTTGGGATTTGAGCGTCAGAATATCCCTCAGAGTTTATGAATTTCTAGGAATTGAATTTTTCGAAGGAGAAAAGCACTTGAGATTAATTCTATTTTGAATGTTAATAGAATTAATCGAATCTCCCAAACGAGACATCTTTTAGATAAACTTCAAATAGCATAAGAATGGTGTCACTCGTTTGGAAAAGGGTGTGACTAGGAATTGAAATTCTCTCTTATGAGGTGGGCCCCACACTTGTACATGAAATATCCTGAAGTATGGTCCACCTCTAGACCAAAATAATCACCCATCCTTCCATGTGAAGATATTCCATACAAAAAAGCTTTTTGATCATGAAACAAGCCAAAAGGCCTCAAAGTGCTAGCTTTAGCCGACATAACCACACCACCCTCTGGTGTAGATACACCATGCCAAAAGTGGTGAGGCTATGCTAAGGCCGCTAGATGGCGTACTCAAACCTAGAGGTGGCTTAACCGTGTCACACCATCTGGTGAGGCAATGTAATTATGCATATGACTTGATCACACCACTGTCAATCCAACTCTTCTAGCTCAATTTTGAAGCACCAACCACTCGGCCCTTCAATCACTACCACCTCTACTGCTTATTTTAACCACTCACTTGACTCTTGACAGAACGATTTGCCACTCCCTTCCCTCTCTTTGGCTTGCTCTTCCACTTTGGTGTTCTCGATCTGTCTGCTTCTTCTTTGGTTGTGTACGTCTGCCTCTTTATTTATGTGTAAATTTCTCCTCTTCTCCCTCCCTTCTATCTATTCTCCTTCTACTTACACTACTTCCTCTTCCTTTTCTTCTAATTTTCTCTTACTCGCTCTTATTTCTCTTCTTCTATTTCTTCCACTCTTCCTCTTTCATTCTTCTTCTTCTTCTTCTTCTTCTTCTTCTTCTTCCTCGCTTGATTAAAACACAACTTCTTCTTTCTATTTCTTCTACTTCTCTCCTTCCTTCTTCTACTCTCTCCTCCTACATTTATTCTTCTTCAATCTTATTCCTTTTCGTCTATTTTCTTCTTTTATTTCTTCCACCTTTTCTCTTTTCTTCTTCTTCTTCTTCTTCTTCTTATTCCTCTCTTGATTAATTCACTACTTATTCTTCCTAATTCTTCTTCTACTACTCTCCTACTCCTTCTAATTTCTTCTCCTACATTTCTTCTTCTTCTATCTTATTCCTCTTTTTCTTCTTTATTCTTATATTTATTCTACCCTTTCTCTTTCATTCTTCTTCTTCTTATTGCTCTCATGTTTAATACACTACTTCTTCTTCCTATTTTTTTCTACTTCTCTTCTACTCCTACTCTCTCCTCTTGCATTTTTTCTTCGTCGATCTTATTCCTCTTATTCTACTTTCTTCTTCTATTGCTTCTACCCTTTCTCTTCCATTCTTTTTCTTCTTCTCTATCTTGTTACCCTGATTAATGAACTATTTCTTCTTCTACTTCTTCTCTATTTCTTTTTCTACTCTTCTTCTCATCAATTTTTTCATCCTACATCTCCTTTTTTCCTATTTCATGCATTTCTTTATGTGGCTTACATATATAAAACTCATCTCATGCTGTAAAATGGTTTTTTATGTGACTTAACTTTTCTCCATATTTTTAATCATACAAATGTCTTTCATTTCATGTGAAACTCTTAAACTCGGTGCTTAGTTTATTCTACATGATGTCTATGTATATTTTCCCTTCATTTATTGGACTTTCATGTGAAACACTTTGACCCCATGCTTAACTTATTCTATGGGTTCTCTGTGTATGTTTGTTATAAATAAGTTTCATGTCCTTTTAAAATATTCCGAACTATATATCGCAATGTATCACTTATGATGCATGTTGGGCCGTTACTATTTTTTTCTTCAAGAAGTCGGATCGTATCTTTCTAACAGCCACCGCACTTAGTCTTATCTGGTTGAAAACCATAGTCTGCCACGACATTTTTTTGAAAAAGCAAGTTCAATGCAACGACATTGGAATCAAATATCATATACTAAAATCAAGTATCATGTACTAAAGGCCCTTATTTGAGATCAATTTTATCTTTTGATTTTTTTTAAATATTGTATTGTTGTGTTTTCATGTGTTTTTTTTTTTTTATTTTTTTAAGGTTGATTATAACTAACATAACTTATTTCAAAATAAAAAATAAATAAAATAAAATAATATACTATAAAAAAAATGATCCCTGACGGCCTCTACGTATTAAAGGGTTCATTTTATAGTAAATTAAATGCAGGAAACAAGAAGAATGCAATTTACTAGTTTTGGGTTGAGCGTCGGAATATGCCACAGAGTTTATGAATTTCTAGGAATTGGATTTTTGGAAGGAGAAAAGCACTTGAGAATAATTCTATTTTGAATGTTTTATGAATAACCTTGATTAATATATATATATATATATATATATATCTAT
>NW_018164918.1:22835-28478 GCF_001263595.1 Phalaenopsis equestris
ATATATATAATAAATACCTTTAAATAGTCACACCCTTTCCCAAACGAGACATCTTTTAGATAAAAAGTCACATCATTTTTTAACTGAGATATTCCTGAATTTATAATCACATCTTTTCACATGTGAGAAACAAAAACTAACTGAATAATTGGATATTTTCTTAATTTAAAAGGCCATTAAATTGTTAAAGTAATTATTTTTAAATAATTAATATGTAAAGTTCTAACACTCTCACTTGGCACATTAATATAAATTTGGTCTTAATACCTCTCTTAATGTTGAAACTAAACTAAAGAGCCAAAATGATGAATCATAGTGATAAGTCTTATTTATTGAGTATTACCTTATATGTACCATGATATAAGATCATATTTTATATAAGTATTATATATATAATAAATAACATTATGAATAAATTACTAATTATTCATTCTTGGCCTTCATCAAATTACTATATTGTTGTCTCTATATTTTATATATACAACCAAAATAGAAGACAGTTATTTTAAATATTAGAGTTTTAAATAACAAAAATTACAGTAAAATCGGGCATCTCAATTACAATTTTATAGAATATAATCAAGTCTCTTGTAGTGCCCATGTTCTTCATACAAGTTTGACGACATTGCTTAATAATATATATGCAATCATTAACTTAGTATTCATGTATTTGTTGACTTAATTTTTTGGTCAACCCTTATATCCAATCTCATTAAGACATAGGATATTTCTTCTAGTGTCATTAGATGTTGAATTGAGTTTAGATAAGCTTATAACTTAAACCTCACTTGAGCTAAAACTTAAGTTAACCTTAATTTATCCTAAAATTAAAATTCACTTAAACAAAACTAAAATTAACAAGACTGAAGAAAAACCAAACATAACTCAATTTAACCAAAGTAAATGTGAGCTTAAAAAAACTTAATTTAATCAATCAAAATCCATTAAAAACATTCACTTAAAATCCCTCAAATTTTCTCTCTTATGAGGTGGGCCCCACACTTGTACATGTAATATCCTGAAATATGTTCCCACTTCTAGACCAAAATAATCACCCATCCTTCCATGTGAAGATATTCCATACAGACAAGTTTTTTGATCATGAAACAAGCTAAAAGGCCTCAGAGTGCTAGCTTTAGCAGACATAACCACACCACCATCTGGTGTAGATAAACCATGCCAAAAGTGGTGAGGCTATGCTAAGGCCGCTTAGATGACGTACTCAAGCCTAGAGGTGGCTTGACCGTATCACACCATCTAGTGAGGCGACATAATTATGCATATGACTTGATCACACCACTGTCAGTCCAACTCCTCTTGCTCAATTTTGAAGCACCAACCACTCGGCCCTTCGATCACTACCACCTCTACTGCTTATTTTAACCACTCACTTGAATCTTGACTGAAAGATTTGCCACTCCCTTCCCTCTCCTTGGCTTGCTCTTCCACTTTGGTGTTCTCGATCTGTCTGCTTCTTCTTTGGTTGTGTACTTCTGCCTCTTTATTTAAGTGTAAATTTCTCCTCTTCTCCCTCCCTTCTATCTATTCTCTTTCTACTTACACTACTTCCTCTTCCTTTACTTCTAATTTTCTCTTACTCAAACTTATTTCTCTTCTTCTATTTCTTCTACTCTTCCTCTTCCATTCTTCTTATTCTTCTTCTTCTTCTTCTTCTTCTTCTTCTTCTTCTCTTCCTCTCTTGATTAAAACACTTCTTCTTCTTCCTATTTCTTCTACTTCTCTCCTTCCTTCTTCTACTCTCTCCTCCTGCATTTATTCTTCTTCAATCTTATTCCTTTTCGTCTATTTTCTTCTTTTATTTTTTCCACCCTCTATTTTCTTCTTTTATTTCTTCCACCTTTTCTCTTTTCTTCTTCTTCTTCTTCTTCTTCTTATTCCTCTCTTGATTAATTCACTACTTATTCTTCCTAATTCTTCTTCTACTACTCTCCCACTCCTAATTTCTTCTCCTACATTTCTTCTTCTTCTTCTTCTTCTTCTTCTTCTTCTTCTATCTCATTCCTCTTCTTCTTCTTTATTCTTCTATTTATTCTACCCTTTCTCTTTCATTCTTCTTCTTCCTATTGCTCTCCTGTTTAATACACTACTTCTTCCTATTTTTTTCTACTTCTCTTCTACTCCTACTCTCTCCTCTTGCATTTTTCTTCTTCGACCTTATTCCTCTTATTCTACTTTCTTCTTCTATTGCTTCTACCCTTTCTCTTCCATTCTTTTTCTTCTTCTCTATCTTGTTACCCTAATTAATGCCCTATTCTTCTTCCAATTCTTCTCTATTTCTTTTTCTACTCTTCTTCTCATCAATTTTTTCATCCAACACATCCTTTTTTCTTGTTTCATGCATTTCTTTATGTGGCTTACATATATAGAACTCATCTCATGCTGTAAAATGGTTTTTTAACTTTTCTCCATATTTTTAATCATACAAATGTCTTTCATTTCATGTGAAACTCTTAAACTCGGTGCTTAGTTTATTCTACATGATCTCTATGTATATTTTCTCTTCATTTATTGGAATTTCATGTGAAACACTTTGACTCCATGCTTAATTTATTCTATAGGTTCTCTATGTATGTTTTCCCTCATATATACAACTTTCATTTCTATGCCAGGAAGTACATATCTCACAACATTTTCCCTCATATATACAACTTTTATGTGAAACACTTAAACTCCATGCTTAGTTTATTTTTTATGATCTTTATGTATGTTTTCTTTTCATATAGGACCTCTTTGTGAAACAGTTAGACTCCATGCATGGTTTATGCTATGTGATCTTTGTGTGTAGTTCCTAGGGTAATTTACATTTGTTTGCAAGACCCCTAAGTATGATCCACTTTTGAGGTTTAAAGTAATGTCAGCCTACCTGTTCTTTATCATTTTTCTAATGGTGTTGTCCTTTGATAAAATTAAGCCGCCCATTCTAATGCTACTTGAAGTTATTCTTTTAGTTTGTGGGCTGAGTTTTGGATCTAAAGAAGGAATGTTTTGACAGTTTTGGTGGGTTAAGCGGGATTAGCACGATGACGATTATGGGAGCAAGAACCCTTAGGGCAGATGCAACTTCTTTAGTAGCTCTCGAGACTTCGGTTGCACGGAAGCATTTCATCTCTTTGGATCCATTCAAAATAACAAATAAGAATAACTTCAAGTAGCATAAAACTGGGCGGCTTAATTTTATCAAAGGACAACACCATTAGAAAAATGATAAAGAACAGGTAGGCTGATACTTCTTAAAATTTGTGGCTCCAACTGATCATTGGAACTGGGATTTCCTGTCATTTTAAATAATAAAATTTGTTGGCCGAACAGCTATATGATTTCCACTAGAACTTTCATGCAGAAGAGATCTCAGGGCTCAAGATCTTTATAAAAATCATTGACCAAATCATGGATCTTCTATATGAATACTTGGTTGCTATAACTATATATACTTCAGATAACATCACTACCAATTTGCACGACAAGTTTTTTTAATTCACTGTTCATTGCCTTGCTGTGAAATTGGAGCTTTTCGATTATAAACATTAATGGTGGATTATATTTTTTAGTAAACTGATGCATTTCTTGGAGTTTCATTTTTTTTTTCTTTTTGATGCTATGCAATCTTAAGTACCCTTTTACCTCTCCATTACCTGTTAGCGTTTAATGAAGTCGTCATACCTGAAAGAAATTAACTACTGTTTAATTATTTGAATAGAATATGTTCTCCAAACTTAGTCTCATTTTAAAAATCATATTTTAGATTTTAAAAATGCTACATTTAAGTTTTACTCAAATAAAATAGTAAATTTAAATGAGGTTGTGTCAGTATTTCATTTTTATGGTCTCATGGTCCTTTTCATCAGTGTATTGTTCTATTTATTTGAAATTCACCTTATGCAATGTTCAAAGCATCTCATAGAGTTGTTTCTAGTTTGCCGAACATGCGGGATGGGATACCAACTGCTCATTGTTCTATTATCTCTATGATCTTGGAAATGAACATTTTTTGAGCCATGTGATAGATACGATTTTGACTATCTTGCTGAGGCTGCCTAGCATCTTACCAACTAATGTTCTGTTATATTATTTTCTTTACATATTGGATGACATAATTGGAATAGTTTCTGACCTGAGCCCTGATAAACTGTTTGGCCATTCATTTAGCTTGGAACTGTTGGGGCTCTGGCTCTATTGAAATCGCACCTTGCTGCTGCAGGTTATCATTTTCGGAACTATGATTCTTCTTCACTCAAACAAACTGAAAAAAAGAAAACTTATTGAGTTAGACTAACGAATTGTACTATTATTCATATTTTAAGCTTTGCTAACCTTGCCAATAACAAGGAAAAAAAACCATCATTCGGCCAACGATTATATTTTAAAGCTTGTGCTGGAAGGAAATTCTGGTAGTGCATATTTTTTTTTCTTTGTGAGCTTCCAGGAATTGGTAGAAGTTGGTAAAGTTGGTAACATTTCCTTACATAACAATACAACAAATTTGCAGAGATAAATAAAATTCTGTTATCAATTAGAATGTAGAAAGTGGCGAATGGTAACATTTCCACATACTTTTCTTGGCAAATTGGGAGATCAAATGGAGGTGACTTAGCTTAATTACACATTTTTCTTAAGGACATTTACATACATACCATCCATTTTTATGTATTTGCATATCAAACACCTAAACTTTGATTTTTACACTTTTACCACCTGAATCTTTCATATCACATTAAAAATATCACAATTTTAAATTTTAAAAAGTTAAATACATGTTTTCATGCGGAGCCGCACATGTAAGGTGTGAATGCAAAAATTGAAATTTAGGGGCTTGATATGTAAATACATAGGAACTGAGTAGTAGGTATGCAAACCTTCCTAATTTTTTTACATACTTACCTTAATACGGGTTATGGAAATACTCAATTTAAGGGGAAACATCTATAGTGTGGTTTTATATGGATCATCGAATTGGTTTATAAGTGGGAGGTGAGGGGGATATTGGTGGTGATGTGAAAGGCATCTGGTGCTGAAAAACAGGATAACAAAATGGTACTCCCCCTGACCCAATGACCTCGTGAGGGTATATGACAGGCAATACAATTCGCCAACATTTGGCGAGAAGCCGTCCTTGCTTTCCTAGGTTGTTGGTAGCTCCAACTCAACAATGTGACCAACTTGTGGACCATCGGGTTGAAAAAATATATAATGTAGCAAAACCTTCTTTCTTGTGGCACTAATGTTTTGGCTGCTAACAATTTCGGTGAAAATTTAACTGTATTCGTATGCTTGACAAATTAAGGATTTTGAGTGTTGTTCTTCCACAAGTCCATTTGTTGGTCACTTTGGTCGGGCTAGGAGCTGTCTTCCTCTAATCGTCTTGCACACAGGTTGCTTATGGTTGCCTAAGGATGTCTCTCGAGAATTATTAAAGCCACAAGTCCTGAGTCTGAGCCTAGCACTAGCTTAAAACTCTTATACCCAACTCCAAGCTTTCATATATTACCATTTGGTTTTACACATGAAACATATATTTGCATTTTTTTTTTCTTGAAATATCATCAGAGGCAACAAGTACGTGCTACAATTTTATTTTTATTGCACTTTGCTATATATATTTTGTTTATACATGCAACATTATTA
>NW_018164918.1:28578-34232 GCF_001263595.1 Phalaenopsis equestris
TCAACCAACCAACATGAATTCTACTAATAACATCCATATATAATACCTAGGCTTGTGTATATACATACCTAGTACTTATGTATGTAAATAGCTAGATTCTCACACTTGTCACTCAATACTTATGTATACACAGCTAAAACCTAAAATTCATTGCATGAGGAGATTTGCATACATATCACTAAAATTGTATGTATATACATACCTAACAAGTAAACTTTAAATCTTATATACATATTGAGATATCTAAAATGTTCATTACTTTTAAAGATATCTAAACATGGTAGTCGAATCTGTGCAGGAAAAATGAGATATCTAAAACATTCACTACTTGAATTCAACATTTGGGTCGAATTGTTTGCCACAAATCAGACACAAAATCCGACATAAATATCAAAACCTGATTTTTGATGTAAATCAATCGAAAATCTGATGTTAATATTTGCGTTAAAAATTTTTGATGCAAATATCAGATGCTACATTCTACATCTTCTATAATGATTTGACAATAAATTAAGGCATGTAATATGGACAATAAAAAATAATAATTTACCATATGTATGTATGTATGTATGTATGTATGGAAGATTACGAATCAATTTTCAGTTCATTCATGCTATTGACACCATCCCCTCAATTAATTAAAGGCATGCAGATATACTATTTTTGTATTGTTAATATCGTAAAAATAACAATATGTTACATTTGTGATAGTCAATCTTAACATTAAGCTACCGAACTTAAGGTACCAAATTACCTCAAGGTATTAATAATTGTGGTTGAGACCATGAAATTAAATTCCATAAATTTAAAATTTTGTCCATGTTTATTTATATTTTGGCATTAAACATTTCTAAACTTATAGTTATAGCCTATTTTTGGGGCTATTACATACTTACCACCCAATTGTATTATATATATATATATATATATGTAATACAGCTTTATTTATATTTTTATATCTCTAGAGTTTTTTAAGTCACATCAAAAATATCTCTATTTTTGGTTTTTAAGAAATTAAAGTACTCCTTTTCATGCCTAAAAAATAAAATTTTTATACTAATATTTAAATTTATAGGTATTAAGTGGTATGTCCGTAAATATACCTTTAATTTTTGGGATATTTACATTCCTACCACATATTTCTTATGAATGTACGTATCTAACACCTAAAATTTGATATTTGTATTTATAATATTTTGATGTTAAAAATTTATGCATAAAAATATGTATTTAATTTTTAAAAAAATTAACAGTAACATTTTTATTTGATTTTAAAGTTTTAATTTTTTTGAATTTTCAAATTAAAAGTTAAAGGACGAGACATGTAAATGCATAATAATTATGGGGTATTTATGTAAATGCCCCTTATTTTATTTCACGCGCATTAGAAAACAATTTAAAAATCTAGTTGAAAATGCTACTGGCGAGTAAGTCGAAAGTGAGTGGAGCTTTTTATCTTCTCTGCCCTGACTGGCAGTGATGGAACACGAATAGATCGCCCGCCACGCCAATTCATGTTCATCCGCGCATCTGCGACGATGAGGACGTTATACCTCTGCGGCGCCTGCATTTCTAAGTACAGTCGGAAAAGAAGGTAGCTCTCATTGGTCGTCTTCTTCTTCTGATTAGCTTCTTGTTGTCTCGAACCGTCGGCAATAGTTGCTCTTTGTACCACACTTTGTTCTGATCCGTTCAGAGTTTTCTCCGTTTTGATCTGTTTCAAAAGTTATTTATTCTTTTGGGGTTTCAGTTGGTTGATATCTGGGTTTTAATGTGTTTTCTTTTTGGTTTTGTCGAATTAGTTGTTAAGGTGGTTGCTGCATTTGGTTTATGTGACAATGTCGTAATCTTGATATGGTTCATGTCGGAAATGCTCGGTGGTGCGGCTTTTTTAGAGTCGCACGAGATCGTTTGAGAAAAGGGTGGCTGAAATAGAGGGTTTGAGCGAGCCTACTTTTTTGTTCAAAACTTACAAATAAGATTTTGAGATCAGGATTTTCCTAGACTTCGATCCTTGGATAGGGATCTCTATTTATTGGCTTTAGCAGGTTCGGCATTTTGTTAAAGTCATCGAATAGTTCTTTCTTCTTGAAACGCAACAACTCTGCGACACTCAGTTTTAACCTTTCATCCGTTTCTATTCATCTATTTATCTTGTTGAGAAACTTGACCCGCCGGAAACCTACAAAATTCCAAAGAACTCCTCCCTGTGTAGCCGAACCTGGGCTGCCGAACCCTGTCTGGAGCGTCGAAATCTTGCTACAGTGCCTTATCGTTCTTGCGGTCTGGAGTATCGAATCCTCTTGACTGCCGAACTTCTTGTAGCCAAGAATTCTTGCTGGCTGAGGAAGAATGCCACCTGCTTCTTCCTGCTACAATTGAATGGCTGCAGAACCACACCTTGGTGGCCCGTGAGATGGAGTGCCCAAGAATTCCTTGTTGTTGGACAAAAGCGCTGAACTCCTTTCTGTCGAATTTGGCCTAAAGTACAGATCTTTGTCAGCCCGAACTCTCTCCTCTGAGAACCTTGATTGCCCGAATTCTACTGTAGCCAAGAAAACAATGCTGTCAAATCCTGCTGGGTGAAGAACTACCTGTTTATCCTCTTCAGCCGAATGAAACAGAAAGAACTGCAACAGACAAACAGTAAACAAGGAAAACAAGGAGAAATAATGCAGGAAATGAAATGCAAGAACACAAACACAAGAGAACAATCAATTATGTGGTTCGGTCCATAGGCCTACATCCACGAGAGGGAATCGCCAACAAATACACTAAGGAAAAGAAAAATTACAAGCTTTTTACATCAAAGAATGAACACTCCTCTAGATATATCTCTCTCGAAACTATCTCGATACAAGATTTAAAACTCCTCCCTCAATTCTTGAAGTCTCTTCCTTTCTTCTTCTTCTTGGACTGATTTCCTTCCCCTTCTTGGTCTTCTTGGTTTTCTTTCTATCTTCCTCCTTGTAGTGACCTCTCCTCTCTACAAGCCTATTTTCTTTCCTTGTAGTAGACTCCTCCTACTTTCCTATAAGTCTTTCTCATCTATTTATAAATGAAACCCCCCAAGTAGACCATAGAAGCTCACAAGGAAATCACAAGTATGTCATTGTCTTTAATTAATCAATTGAGAGTCATATATAACAATTCTCCTCATTGACTCTCAATTACGATGCTTCATAATATAGATTCCCTCCACCTTGTCCCGAGGGACCCTTAGCCCTTGGTTGAGTCTGCTAAGTCCAGACAATTTCTGAACTTAGCAATCACAGTTCTTCCGATTAGAGAATATTGTCCTTTTTTTCTTACTCATTTCACGATGATACGAGAACCTTCAGTTACTCTGATATGGTCATTTTTCGCCTTAAAAGAGTATCCGCTTGTCTCCAACATACCTAAAAAAATCAGATTTCTTTTGAGCTCCGGTACGTACCTGACATGTTGTAATATTCTTTCGGCTACATCTTTATTCTGATTGTTCTACTGCCGACCTCCCTGCAATCCTTGTTATCTCCAAGTAGTACAGATCCACCATTTGTCAGTTGCAGTGTCTCGAACCAGTCATTATGAAGACACATTTGAAAAGAGTACCCCGAGTCGAGAATCCACTCCTTGTTGGATTCTGATTCGGTGATCACCAGGGCTTCAGCTGAATCATAGCTGTCCGAGGCTATGCTTGCTTCTCCAGGGCAAGATCTTTAAGATTTTCTTGATATTTATTCTTCCTGTCAGGACAGTTCCTCTTGAAGTGACCATCTTTGTGATAATGATAACACTTGAAAGATCTTTTTGATGACAAATTTCCGCCCTCCTTTCTTGATCTTGATCTGCTCTGACTGTTTCTTGAATCTTTCTTGTCCGATATTTCTCTAACAGTAAGACTGTCTCCGTTGAGTTCTTTGTCCATCTCGTGTTTTCTTTGGAGTTTTTTTTGGCTCTAATCAGCGCTTGAACCTCTTCCAGAGAAATTGTTTGCAAAATTGTTTGCACCCTTGTTTGCACCCTTCCATAGAGCATCGCATCTTTGAAATGCTCGTAGCTCTTAGGAATAGAGTTCAGCAACAGTAGTGCCTTGTCATTGTCATCCATCTTGACGTCGATGTTTTCAAGGTCATCCATGATCTTGATGAACTCATTGATCTGCTCTGAGACGGACTTTTCTTCATGCATCTTGAACGAGTACAGGCGTTGCTTCAAGAAGAGCCTATTCGCCAAAGATTTCGTCATATAGAGTAGTTCTAGTTTGGCCCAAAGAGCTTAAGCCGTTGTAAAACTTCCCTCAGAACTTTATCGCTAAAGCTCAAGATTATCAAACTATGAGCCCTGTCTAGAATCCCGTTCTTTTCTTTCTCGGTCATGTCGGCTGGCAATGCTGTCGGGCCTTGTAAGGCTTCTATAACGCCTCGCTGCACCAACAGAGCTTTCATCTTCACTCTCTACAGGCGAAGTCGTTCTTTCCGGTGAATTTCTCGATGTCGAACTTGGCGGTTGTCATTATCGTGGCTGGAATTCCCACAGACGGCGCCAATTATTGAGAAACTTGCCTCGCCAGACACCTACATATCAATCAGGAATAAAAAAAATCATAATAAAGAGTTTCCTTCTTCGCAATAATGCAAAGAAGAAAATATTATATTTGCATAGATTCTCTCCTTTTTAGCTGAATATTTAGATTATGAATATGTATTAATTAAGTTACTTAAATTAGATTATACTGAATATTATGTACCTAAAATAGATTGTACAAACTACTATTTATTGGAATGAAAGCAAAGGAAAAGGCATTCAGCCTATTTACTCAAAATATTGTCATGGTATCAGAGCTTGAATCCTTGAAATTTTAGTTTTTTGTTATATTTGTCTGGCATCTTCGACAGCTTCCTCACCGCCGGAGAGGTCGTTCTTATCTTTGAGTTCTGCGGAATCTTCGTCCGCTTTGATTGAGTTCTACAGCTGCTTCAAGCCAATCGCCTTCGATCGAACCAGAGCCGATCGCCTTCGATCGGACCATTGGTGCTGAGTTTACGACTGGCGCGGCATCTCCGGACATCTCCGCTCCGCTCGCTCTGGTCTGGACTTCTCCTCTGGTGCGGCATCTTCGGATATCTGCCATTCGCTCCCGCTCGTTCGATCGTCGCATCTGCTGCTCGTTCGATCTTCGTTCTTCGCATCTGCTCCGCGATCGATCTGTCCCGATTGTTTGATCGATCGTCCTGCACCACTCTGCGATCTTCGCATCTGCCGAGTCTCGTGCCTCGCTCCACCGATCCGCTCCGCGATCTTCGCATCCTGCATTCAGAGATACCGTGCGGACATCTCTGGACAATCCTGCATCCACTCTGCGATCTTCACTTCTGCTGTGTCTCGTACCTCGCCTGAAGTTCTTCGCATAGTATCAAAAGAGAACTTAGCCAGTTTTCAAGCCATTCATGAAAAAAGTCGTCGTGATCAGTTCTTAATGAAACTGAGACCTGAATTTGAAACTGCTCGAGCTGGGTTACTGAACAGAGATCCGGTTCCATGTCTGGATGTTTGTTTTGGGCAATTACTGCGCGAAGAACAAAGATTGACAACACAAGCTACTATCAGTACAACAGGTGAATCATCAGAAATAATTAATGTTGCATATGCTGCTAAGACCAAAGAGAGAA
>NW_018164918.1:35077-35485 GCF_001263595.1 Phalaenopsis equestris
AATAAATGTTTTGACATTATTCATAGTGATGTTTGAGGAATTACACCAGTTATTTCGCATGCTTAATATAGATAGTAGATATTTTGTGACATTTATTACAGTCGATTTACTTAGATCTATTTTTTACGTGCCAAAACAGAAGTATTTACTGTATTCCAAACATTTCTAGCATATGTTGAAACTCAGTTCTCCGCTCACATTAAATCCTTACGTTCTGACAATGACGGTGAATACATGTCTCATGAGTTTCAAACATTTCTTCAGAACAAAGGGATTGTTTCACAACGTTCATGTCCCTATACACCGCAGCAAAATGAAGTTACTAAACGAAAAAATCGACATCTATTGGATACCGTGCGCACATTACTGATAGAATCTTCTGTTCCAGCTAAATTTTGGACTGAAGCT